>NC_141546.1:65205000-65470000 GCF_021556685.1 Rattus norvegicus | reverse complement strand
AAAATAAGACAAACAAACAAAATAAGACAAACAAAAAAACCACAATCGCAAAACGATGACCATAATGTAATAAAGGCATTAAAATGAATATTTACATGAATGGGGACTGACTACATCAAAGCATCCTAAAGCCTCTTGGAATGCTGGGTAGATTAAGAAGGGCTTCTTTCAGGAGTTGACGCCTATGGAATTCCACGAAAAGTAAGTCAGCTCAGGTGGTCAGAGAGCTTTTCCAAGTGGAGGCAGGTGCCTGGTCAAGGAAGGAGGAATTCAGAAATGGGAGCTTGAGGGTGCCCAGTTCAACAAAGAAAACCATTCTCAAGGCGGTTGTCCCATCCTCTGTAACCTTATTCATTTGCTTAATTAGATAATTTATTTATTCATTTTGGAGACAGGGTCTTGCTACATAGACATGGCTGGCATAAACTCACAGAGATCCACCTGCCTCTGTTCCCTCCAGCCAGCAGTAGCCCCTTTCTTATAGAAGGGGAGGAATCACTTAGGTTTGAGAGTTTCTGGCATTGCCTCAGTGAAATGACAAAGCACCCACTGGGAAACCAGCTGAGTGGGACTGTCAGGTTTAAGTTGCCGAAGGAAGGAAAAGGTTCCAGGCATGGGTCTGTCTGCTATATCAGAATAGAAGGGCCGGGTGAAAGTTGTGGTTGTGATAAAGGAAGGGAGGGAGAAATGCAATGAGTGCACGGGATGCTGCGACTTCACACTAGACTTCCATGGCAGAAGCTCTTCCACTGCCTGGTGGCTTCTTCTCTCATACAGTGAGCAAGGGAGCGAGTGTATTTGGCTACCAACAAAATTGGTCGTTAGATTCTAATGGTTCCTTCAAAAGTCCGAGGGAGTTGTGCTTGGTTCTATGACTCTTGTGTGCTTCTAGGAAGTGATCCCTTTATGTATTAACTGACTTTTGATAGTTCAAGATGTTACCAAGAGAAGTTTTAGAGGCACCAAGCTCCATCCACTCTTTGGCTGTGGGTGTCTGTATCTGTCTGAGTCAGCCGCTAGGCTATCACCCTTCTCTTAATAGCTGAATTTCACAATCACATTGGCATTTAAGGGTGGATTTTTTTTTTTTAATTTCTATTTTTGGCAAATCCAGCATCTATCTGTTTTTATCTAGCTTCTTGCCTATGTGGTTTGCTGCTGGTGCGCCACCTACTGATAAGTCTACAGATTAGCTGTCTTCTGAGATTAATACTTCTGCCTGTATCTGGGCAAATTACTCTTCCCCAAGAATGAACCCCTGTAGTTGCTTACCCAATACCAAGTGATCATCCCTAAAAACATATACATGCAAGCAACTAAATGGACTCAGTAAATTGTATTTATATATTTATATGTATACATCTGTAAGGGTAATAATCAATGGGAAAGGTCATGAGTTTGTGAGGGAGTTGGTGGTGATGGGGATTTTGGCTACCATATTGGATAGAATGGATGTTACTCTTAGTGGAGAGAATAAAGGCAGACACAGCAAAGACATTTCAGGAAGCTTATCTCAATTGTCACATTAAGAAACTATGACTCAAATTCTCTTGGATTATTATCATTTAGGAAATAATTTCCATCTGGCAGAAGTTATAAGCAGGTCTTTGTATTTCCATTGATGACGTACCACTTGGAAAGCTTACTTTTTTAATACAGTGTTCTGCTCTATCGCTCAAGCTGTCTTCAAACCTGCAATTCTCCTGCCTCTGCCTGCAGAGTACTAGGACTCCAGGTGTGTACTGTTAGGCGAGCCTGGGATTGTTTAACTTGGATTTCAGTAGGGCAGCTTCTTTTCCAGACAGCTGATTCCGTTGCTGTTGCTTGTTTGTTTGTATGGTTGATTGATTGTTTTTCGGTTGTCATCCTCGGTTCTTTGGAAGGAATACTTGGCCACTCATGGAACTTCACTAGTTAGCAAGGGGCAACTTTGAAATATTGAAATATATTCCTCTGCCATTTCTCCTAGTTGCAGATCAAAGGCAAGTTCAGGGAGTGAGCGTATAAATCGTTCTTACTGAGATTATGTCATTTTCATTGTGCAAGCTTCATGCACACCAGTCATCACCAGCACCAGGGGGATTACTCTGCTAATCAGAAATGGAAGTAATTACTTTGTGAACAATGTCAACATGTTTTGCATAAACCGAGTGACCTAAATCAGTAGGTAGATAGATGTTTTTCAGGCTGGGATAGAACAACTAATCATAGTTCTCAGAAAACTCAATGAATGGTAGTCATTATGTGATGTTTTGAAGTTAGCCTTCTCTGTGACAAATACAGTTGTTTAGAAGAAGGAGAAACTTCTGCAAAACCCATTTTACAGTTGTACAATGGAGTAGAAATCAGTTTTAGGAATTCAATGCTAATTATTTTCCAGTTTCTCATGTAGCCTTGTTCATGAGCATCTCATAGATTACTTAACACGCTCATGACACGTATCACCCACAATGAAAAGTAGATTCAGGAACACAGTAAATCAGCTATATTTCCAACAACATAGATCAACTGGATGGCTTGGTTGAATGTAGGTCCTCCCCTTCGTCTCTTGGGTCCCTCACCTGACCTTTCATGTTTTTTTAGCTTCCAGTGGTTTCTTTGAGTCACATCCCAAGTTTTAGATTTCACTATGTAAGTGTTTTCTTTTCCAGTTGTAACACATGCCAGCACATTACTGCATACATGTAAAACCCAAACTTATAATCTGGTAATTCTTTCACAAAAAAAATTATTAAGCTGTTATTTTTTGGTATTGTTTGAATCCGTTCTCCCCATCTTAGGGAATATGACATTCTAGTTTTGTAAAGTTTTACACCAAGCTAAAATGATTTAA
This sequence comes from Rattus norvegicus, assembly GCF_021556685.1. NCBI lineage: Eukaryota > Metazoa > Chordata > Mammalia > Rodentia > Muridae > Rattus > Rattus norvegicus. Next base: position 65,467,167 of record NC_141546.1, on the reverse strand, counting down.
AAAAAATGTTTAGTGTGATTCAGTAGCTGTTAGACTTACAAATGCTTGTGCTGGTCAGGTTTAGAAGTTAGAATAAGTGGCAAGCTCTATTTACCTGTGCGACGTTCGTTTTAAAGTCTTGTTTGAAACAGTCTCCCAGTTTTGTGGGTCAACAAGAATAGTGAGCATTTTAGCTGTTCCTCCCTCCCCATAAGGAGGATGCTCACTGCTCGAGAAAACACAGGAGGCCTGCTTTCATCCACACAGATTCAGTGCCTAGTTACAGCCGCAGGGCCACTTGCTATCACGTGGAAACCAGAGGGCCAAAGACTCCAGTGTTCCTCCGTAATGTTTCTGTAGGAACATTAGGTGGATCTGTACGTTTTCTATAATATTAAGGAAGGGTGAATATCTGTCATTAATTAGTCCATGTCACCAGAGACAACAGTGCAATTGAAAGGATGCTTTCCGAGGTGACAGATGAAGGACCTCTCAGGTCCAGGATCCCTTCTCTGAGTATGAGTTTTGCATGAACATGAACACATGCTCCTCGCACCATTGTTACTATTTAACACGCTCCAGGGGACGTAGGTATTAGCATGTTTCTTTCCTGTCAGTAAAGCAGAAAGAGAATTTTAGGTTCCTACTTAAAACAATAATAAATTTTAAGTATTTAGAGACGGTCCTAAGTTTCATAAGAAGTAATAAGCATTCCTTGTAACTAGCTGGACAATCTAAATAGAATTTTAGAATAATGGCTATATTTCCTAGTATACATACAGAGGGCATTTAAAATTCTGTAGTACTTATTTCTGTTATACTTTGGCAAATAACAGACAGTTAACATATAAGGCAACAGTTACCCAGCATCTAAGTGCTAGGAGTTGCTCCGTTTTATGTCTACAAATGTAGCTGTCCCAGCATAACCTTCTGTAGTAGGAGGTGTTACTTCTGTTCAAGTATAGACAACGTGGAATCAGCAAGACCCAAGGTTACTTCCAGCTCTATATTTCAAGCACCTTGGGTAAATTATTGAACTATTCTAGGCTTTATTATTTCATCCGTAAAGTAAGTCTGGCATTCAGTACTTTGCACATAATACACACAAAGTTCAGCCTGCCTTCCTATTTCAGCAAATTGACTAGAAAGAAATACAGCCTAAAAACAAAACAACACATTTATAGTCGTGAGATCCTTGACAGCACAAAGTATTTGAAACACAGTATGCTCTCAAGAAATGGATGTTGAGTGAAAGTACGTGAAAACATACAGAAATTTGCCAAACTTTCTCTGTGTGCTCATGGTGGTAAATATTGTGAATAACTACTTAGGTTAAAAGTATTAGCATTGAGCTGGAGAGATGGCTCAGTGGTTAAGAGCTCCGACTGCTCTTCCAGAGGTCCTGAGTTCAATTCCCAGCAACCACATGGTGGCTCATAACCATCTGTAATGAGATCTGATTTCCTCTTCTGGTGTGTCTGAGAACAGCTACAGTGTACTCATACATATTAAATAAAACCTTAAAAAAATACCTTCCCTTTAAAGAAAAGTATTACTGTTATCTGACTAACTTGTCATTGATGATTAAATCTTCTAGAAGAGAAAGTACTTTGGTGTGGTCTTTGAAATTTTCCAGCCAGTGGCTCAAGAACAATAAACCATTTGCATTAGTTAGGACAGACGCCTCCTCCTAGATGATCCTGGCAATTGCCAAGGGGTGATGATATTTGTTTTTAATTTGATGATTTTAGTAGGTGTGATGATTGTTTTCTTGGACCTGTATAATTTGTTTCAATAGTTCATAAGGCACCCAAGACTTAAAACTGTTTGAATGAGTCAAATGAGTATGTATTTAATTATTTTGAATCATTGGTGAGACATTATTTCTTAAAATGTATATTTTGTTTTTTTAAATAACTTAGAAATAAAACATAGTATTTCCTTATTCCACCATCATGGTGCCATTTCTTTGGCTAGTAGTTTGCTTCTGTGCATGGTGATGGCGCTGATGGGGTCATGGTGGTGGGAAAGTGAGTGATGGCTGTGAAATTATGATGAAAACCTCAACTAAAAATCAATCACGGCCTGAGACACCACCAGAACCTGAAGGAAACAGACCGGATAAACAGTTCTTTGTACCCAAATCCCGTGGGAGGGAGAGCTGAACCTTCAGAGAGGCAGACAAGCCTGGGAAACCAGAAGAGACTACTCTCTGCACACACATCTCAGACGCCAGAGGAAAAAGCCAAAGACCATCTGGAACCCTGGTGCACTGAAGCTCCCGGAAACGGCGGCACAGGTCTTCCTGGTTGCTGCCGCTGCAGAGAGCCCGTGGGCAGCACCCCACGAGCGAACTTGAGCCCCGGGACCACAGGTAAGACCAACTTTTCTGCTGCACGAAAGCTGCCTGGTGAGCTTGGGACACACGGAAGCAGAATTCCTCTAGGACCGGGCACGTTCTGTGTTTACCGGAAGTCCCACACCCGCGGATCCCGGCCCGCAGCAGCTCTCTGCCCCCAGACCCTGTGAGAGAGAGACCCAACCGCCTGGTCAGGTGGGCACTCCTGAGGCTGCAGAGCAGAAGAGACCACCAACATTGCTCACCCCTGCCCACATCCCTGGCCCAAGAGGAAACTGTATAAGGCCTCTGGGCTCCCGTGGGGGAGGGCACAGGAGTGGCAGGACCCCTGTGCCTGAGACACCGCTGGAACCTGAAGGAAACAGACCGGATAAACAGTTCTCTGCACCCAAATCCCGTGGGAGGGAGAGCTGAACCTTCAGAGAGGCAGACAAGCCTGGGAAACCAGAAGAGACTGCTCTCTGCATACACATCTCAGACGCCAGAGCAAAAAGCCAATGACCATCTGGAACCCTGGTGCACTGAAGCTCCCGGAAGGGGCGGCACAAGTCTTCCTGGATGCTGCCGCTGCAGAGAGCCCGTGGGCAGCACCCCACGAGCGAACTTGAGCCTCGGGACCACAGGTAAGACCAACTTTTCTGCTGCAAGAAAGCTGCCTGGTGAACTCAAGACACAGGCCCACAGGAACAGCTGAAGACCTGTAGAGAGGAAAAACTACACGCCCGAAAGCAGAACACTCTGTCCCCATAACTGACTGAAAGAGAGGAAAACAGGTCTACAGCACTCCTGACACACAGGCTTATAGGACAGTCTAGCCACTGTCAGAAATAGCAGAACAAAGTAACACTAGAGATAATCTGATGGCGAGAGGCAAGCGCAGGAACCCAAGCAACAGAAACCAAGACTACATGGCACCATCGGAGCCCAATTCTCCCATCAAAACAAACATGGAATATCCAAACACACCAGAAAAGCAAGATCTAGTGTCAAAATCATTTTTGATCATGATGCTGGAGGACTTCAAGAAAGACGTGAAGAACTCCCTTAGAGAACAAGTAGAAGCCTACAGAGAGGAATCGCAAAAATGCCTGAAAGAATCACAAAAATCCCTGAAAGAATTCCAGGAAAACATAAATAAACAAGTAGAAGCCCATAGAGAGGAGACACAAAAATCCCTGAAAGAATTCCAGGAAAACATAAATAAACAAGTAGAAGCCCATAGAGAGGAGACACAAAAATCCCTGAAAGAATTCCAGGAAAACACAATCAAACAGTTGAAGGAATTAAAAATGGAAATAGAAGCAATCAAGAAAGAACACATGGAAACAACCCTGGATATAGAAAACCAAAAGAAGAGACAAGGAGCTGTAGATACAAGCTTCACCAACAGAATACAAGAGATGGAAGAGAGAATCTCAGGAGCAGAAGATTCCATAGAAATCATTGACTCAACTGTCAAAGATAATGTAAAGCGGAAAAAGCTACTGGTCCAAAACATACAGGAAATCCAGGACTCAATGAGAAGATCAAACCTAAGGATAATAGGTATAGAAGAGAGTGAAGACTCCCAGCTCAAAGGACCAGTAAATATCTTCAACAAAATCATAGAAGAAAACTTCCCTAACCTAAAAAAAGAGATACCCATAGACATACAAGAAGCCTACAGAACTCCAAATAGATTGGGCCAGAAAAGAAACACCTCCCGTCACATAATTGTCAAAACACCAAACGCACAAAATAAAGAAAGAATATTAAAAGCAGTAAGGGAAAAAGGTCAAGTAACATATAAAGGCAGACCTATCAGAATCACACCAGACTTCTCGCCAGAAACTATGAAGGCCAGAAGATCCTGGACTGATGTCATACAGACCCTAAGAGAACACAAATGCCAGCCCAGGTTACTGTATCCAGCAAAACTCTCAATTAACATTGATGGAGAAACCAAGATATTCCATGACAAAACCAAATTTACACAATATCTTTCTACAAATCCAGCACTACAAAGGATAATAAATGGAAAAGCCCAACATAAGGAGGCAAGCTATACCCTAGAAGAAGCAAGAAACTAATCGTCTTGGCAACAAAACAAAGAGAATGAAAGCACACAAACATAACCTCACATCCAAATATGAATATAACGGGAAGCAATAATCACTATTTCTTAATATCTCTCAATATCAATGGCCTCAACTCCCCAATAAAAAGACATAGATTAACAAACTGGATACGCAACGAGGACCCTGCATTCTGCTGCCTGTAGGAAACACACCTCAGAGACAAAGAGAGACACTACCTCAGAGTGAAAGGCTGGAAAACAACTTTCCAAGCAAATGGTCAGAAGAAGCAAGCTGGAGTAGCCATTCTAATATCAAATAAAATCAATTTCCAACTAAAAGTCATCAAAAAAGATAAGGAAGGACACTTCATATTCATCAAAGGAAAAATCCACCAAGATGAACTCTCAATCCTAAATATCTATGCCCCAAATACAAGGGCACCTACATTAGTAAAAGAAACCTTACTAAAGCTCAAAACACACATTGCACCTCACACAATAATAGTGGGAGATTTCAACACCCCACTCTCATCAATGGACAGATCATGGAAACAGAAATTAAACAGCGATGTCGACAGACTAAGAGAAGTCATGAGACAAATGGACTTAACGGATATTTATAGAACATTCTATCCTAAACCAAAAGGATATACCTTCTTCTCAGCTCCTCATGGTACTTTCTCCAAAATTGACCATATAATTGGTCAAAAAACGGGCCTCAACAGGTACAGAAAGATAGAAATAATCCCATGCGTGCTATCGGACCACCACGGCCTAAAACTGGTCTTCAATAACAATAAGGGAAGAATGCCCACATATACTTGGAAATTGAACAATGCTCTACTCAATGATAACCTGGTCAAGGAAGAAATAAAGAAAGAAATTAAAAACTTTTTAGAATTTAATGAAAATGAAGATACAACATACCCAAACTTATGGGACACAATGAAAGCTGTGCTAAGAGGAAAACTCATAGCGCTGAGTGCCTGCAGAAAGAAACAGGAAAGAGCATATGTCAGCAGCTTGACAGCACACCTAAAAGCTCTAGAACAAAAAGAAGCAAATACACCCAGGAGGAGTAGAAGGCAGGAAATAATCAAACTCAGAGCTGAAATCAACCAAGTAGAAACAAAAAGGACCATAGAGAGAATCAACAGAACCAAAAGTTGGTTCTTTGAGAAAATCAACAAGATAGATAAACCCTTAGCCAGACTAACGAGAGGACACAGAGAGTGCGTCCAAATTAACAAAATCAGAAAGGAAAAGGGAGACATAACTACAGATTCAGAGGAAATTCAAAAAATCATCAGATCTTACTATAAAAACCTATATTCAACAAAACTTGAAAATCTTCAGGAAATGTACAATTTCCTAGACAGATACCAGGTACTGAAGTTAAATCAGGAACAGATAAACCAGTTAAACAACCCCATAACTCCTAAGGAAATAGAAGCAGTCATTAAAGGTCTCCCAACCAAAAAGAGCCCAGGTCCAGACGGGTTTAGTGCAGAATTCTATCAAACCTTCATAGAAGACCTCATACCAATATTATCCAAACTATTCCACAAAATTGAAACAGATGGAGCCCTACCGAATTCCTTCTACGAAGCCACAATTACTCTTATACCTAAGCCACACAAAGACACAACAAAGAAAGAGAACTTCAGACCAATTTCCCTTATGAATATCGACGCAAAAATACTCAATAAAATTCTGGCAAACCGAATTCAAGAGCACATCAAAACAATCATCCACCATGATCAAGTAGGCTTCATCCCAGGCATGCAGGGATGGTTCAATATACGGAAAACCATCACCGTGATCCATTATATAAACAAACTGAAAGAACAGAACCACATGATCATTTCATTAGATGCTGAGAAAGCATTTGACAAAATTCAACACCCCTTCATGATAAAAGTCCTGGAAAGAATAGGAATTCAAGGCCCATACCTAAACATAGTAAAAGCCATATACAGCAAACCAGTTGCTAACATTAAACTAAATGGAGAGAAACTTGACGCAATCCCACTAAAATCAGGGACTAGACAAGGCTGCCCACTCTCTCCCTACTTATTCAATATACTTCTTGAAGTTCTAGCCAGAGCAATCAGACAACAAAAGGAGATCAAAGGGATACAGATCGGAAAAGAAGAGGTCAAAATATCACTATTTGCAGATGACATGATAGTATATTTAAGTGATCCCAAAAGTTCCACCAGAGAACTACTAAAGCTGATAAACAACTTCAGCAAAGTGGCTGGGTATAAAATTAACTCAAATAAATCAGTTGCCTTCCTCTATACAAAAGAGAAACAAGCCGAGAAAGAAATTAGGGAAACGACACCCTTCATAATAGACCCAAATAATATAAAGTACCTCGGTGTGACTTTAACCAAGCAAGTAAAAGATCTGTACAATAAGAACTTCAAGACACTGAGGAAAGAAATTGAAGAAGACCTCAGAAGATGGAAAGATCTCCCATGCTCATGGATTGGCAGGATTAATTTAGTAAAAATGGCCATTTTACCAAAAGCAATCTACAGATTCAATGCAATCTCCATCAAAATACCAATCCAATTCTTCAAAGAGTTAGACAGAACAATTTGCAAATTCATCTGGAATAACAAAAAACCCAGGATAGCTAAAGCTATCCTCAACAATAAAAGGACTTCAGGGGGAATCACTATCCCTGAACTCAAGCAGTATTACAGAGCAATAGTGATAAAAACTGCATGGTATTGGTACAGAGACAGACAGATAGACCAATGGAATAGAATTGAAGACCCAGAAATGAACCCACACACCTATGGTCACTTGATTTTTGACAAAGGAGCCAAAACCATCCAATGGAAAAAAGATAGCATTTTCAGCAAATGGTGCTGGTTCAACTGGAGGTCAACATGTAGAAGAATGCAGATCAATCCATCCTTATCACCCTGTACAAAGCTTAAGTCCAAGTGGATCAAGGACCTCCACATCAAACCAGACACACTCAAACTAATAGAAGAAAAACTAGGGAAGCATCTGGAACACATGGGCACTGGAAAAAATTTCCTGAACAAAACACCAATGGCTTATGCTCTAAGATCAAGAATCGACAAATGGGATCTCATAAAACTGCAAAGCTTCTGTAAGGCAAAGGACACTGTGGTTAGGACAAAACGGCAACCAACAGATTGGGAAAAGATCTTTACCAATCCTACAACAGATAGAGGCCTTATATCCAAAATATACAAAGAACTCAAGAAGTTAGACCGCAGGGAAACAAATAACCCTATTAAAAATGGGGTTCAGAGCTAAACAAAGAATTCACAGCTGAGGAATGCCGAATGGCTGAGAAACACCTAAAGAAATGTTCAACATCTTTAGTCATAAGGGAAATGCAAATCAAAACAACCCTGAGATTTCACCTCACACCAGTGAGAATGGCTAAGATCAAAAACTCAGGTGACAGCGGATGCTGGCGAGGATGTGGAGAAAGAGGAACACTCCTCCATTGTTGGTGGGATTGCAGACTGGTAAAACCATTTTGGAATTCAGTCTGGAGGATCCTCAGAAAATTGGACATTGAACTGCCTGAGGATCCAGCTATACCTCTCTTGGGCATATACCCAAAAGATGCCTCAACATATAAAAGAGACATGTGCTCCACTATGTTCATCGCAGCCTTATTTATAATAGCCAGAAGCTGGAAAGAATCCAGATGCCCTTCAACAGAGGAATGGATACAGAAAATGTGGTACATCTACACAATGGAATATTACTCAGCTATCAAAAACAACGAGTTTATGAAATTCGTAGGCAAATGGTTGGAACTGGAAAATATCATCCTGAGTGAGCTAACCCAATCACAGAAAGACATACATGGTATGCACTCATTGATAAGTGGCTATTAGCCCAAAAGCTTGAATTACCCTAGATCCCTAGAACAAACGAAACTCAAGATGGATGATCAAAATGTGAATGCTTCACTCCTTCTTTAAATGAGGAAAAAGAATACCCTTGGCAGGGAAGGGAGAGGCAAAGATTAAAACAGAGACTGAAGGAACACCCATTCAGAGCCTGCCCCACATGTGGCCCATACATATACAGCCACCCAATTAGAGAAGATGGATGAAGCAAAGAAGTGCAGACCGACAGGAGCCGGATGTAGATCGCTCCTGAGAGACACAGCCAGAATACAGCAAATACAGAGGCGAATGCCAGCACCAAACCACTGAACTGAGAATAGGTCCCCCGTTGAAGGAATCAGAGAAAGAACTGGAAGAGCTTGAAGGGGTTCGAGACCCCAAAAGTACAACAATGTCAAGCAACCAGAGCTTCCAGGGACTAAGCCACTACCTAAAGACTATACATGGACTGACCCTGGACTCTGACCCCATAGGTAGCAATGAATATCCTAGTAAGAGCACCAGTGGAAGGGGAAGCCCTGGGTCCTGCTAAGACTGAACCCCCAGTGAACTAGACTATGGGGGGAGGGCGGCAATGGGGGGAGTGTTGGGAGGGGAACACCCATAAGGAAGGGGAGGGGGGAGGGGGATGTTTGCCCGGAAACCGGGAAAGGGAATAACATTTGAAATGTATATAAGAAATACTCAAGTTAATAAAAAAAAATCAATCACATATCCTCAAGACCTAAAACTAGACTTTGGATTCTATATCCAGCTTTAATGCACTTTCCCTATTAAAATGTGGTTAACTTTATAAACAAGGTGACGTGGATTGGGTTTGTGTGGGGGTAAATAAGGCCATTTGCACTGAAGAGTTAAATTAGGATTCTTCTATGTCATGCTCTTGCCCTATTTCCATCCCTTTACTAAAATGGGAATTCTTCCCTCATGCATTTAAAAATTAACAATTAAATCCATTGCAGCTAGAGGTGTTGCATCCTTATTAATCTAATTAAGGCTGACTCATTTTGACCATCTTTATTCAAGTGTTACTTGGTGGGCAGCCAGGTTTGCTTCCCTGTGTTTTCTCCTGCCTTTTCTGATTTTCTTATCATGTGCAGGAATAGTCTTTCCCGGGGCAACGGTAAATTTCTCACCTCTCACAGGGTGAAGTCATCCCATCTCTATGTTACCCGCAGATTTATTTCATGACCCCAGGCAGCACCCTACATCCAGCCTTTATTTGCTCAATAACCTCTCCACTTTCTGCATCCTGGTTCGAGTAACTGACATTTATTTTTACTTTGATATCTGAACCACAGAGCCTACCAGTGGGATTCTTGCTGGGATACATGCCAGGCCAGTTCTGGCAGACTTCATTGCAAGGCACCAAGTTTAGACAAAAATCTTGAGAGGAGCCTGAAGCTTTGCAGCAGTCCTGTGTTAACATGAGGTAGCCATGAGAAATATTGAATTTAGAAAAGTGGGACTGAATAGATGTGAATACCCAGTGAATTGCAACAAAAAAAAAAGGAAAGAAAGGAAGGAAGGAAGGAAAGAAGGAAAGATGGAAGAATGGAAAGAAATTGCTCCCTCTTTCTCAACCTCCGCCAAAGATTGTCAGTGACACCCCTATACCATGTGTAGACCTTCAACCTTCCAAAACTGATGGAGTCCAGATGGAATCAGAATATGAACTTACTGGCTGTGGCCAGTCTGCCTTTGACCTCATGCATCTCTTTAGCCCTAATGCAGCTATCAACCAAGTCCACAGGCTGGGAAAAGCCTTCAAACGTTTGACTTCGAAGACTAGATCCTAATTCGAAAACTGCAGTGGAAATAGGAAAAAGAAGAAAAGAGGAGGGTGACTGTAAGCTGCTAGCAATTAAGCACTCATTAGCCTCTTTGTTTGTGTAGCAGCCTCATTGCTACCTCCCTCCAGTGAGTAAGGCTTCGGGAGAATAATTTCTCTTAGTGAATGTAAGCTACAACTTGCCCACTAACTCGCAGCAGGGACAACACCAAAGCATATCTAAGGCTAGGCTGTTAAGTGAATTGCTCAATTTTATTGTAAAAAAAGAGCCAATGAAATAGAATGTGGAGATAGAAAGCCACTCAGTTCATAAATGTAACTGTGGCATAGTTCCAGGTTTGTGTACAGAACCCTGAGCAACAACAGAAGCAAAGCCCAACTGAATTGACTTGTTTCTCGTAGGACTGATGGGATCCTCCCATTTCAAGCCCTGTGGATGAACGTTTGTTTCCTTTTACTGCATCTAAACTGGAGGGTTCCCCCCAAAGGATTGTTTACTATTTCTCTGATAGCACCTTCTTTGGGGGTGACTTCTTACTGCCTAACCAACAGACATAGAAAGCAGGTGACAACAGAGGAGCCGTGTCAACAACCCATTTATATTTTGACAGCGAATTGCAGGTTTCAAGTTCCATTTTTCAAAAGTCCATCCAAATGGAAAGCATTAGATAATTTGAGTCATTGTCATTTCTTGTTATCTTGAGGTCTTGTGGTTCTGCATGTATGAGTCATATGAGCTCTTAAGAGGGGCTGGCAGTTATTATGACTGAAGAATGGTTTATATTCCATCAACCGTTTAAGTATCTTTTAGATCCAACCCCTTGCAATGTTAAATGCTATGTAAACAATGGGAGATGCATAGCCTGAAAGACGTGGTGGGATTTCAACAGAAATATAATTAATAGGTTGAAAAAATATACGGGTTCAAACAAAGCAGACAGCATAACCAGAACAAGTTGTGTCTCCAAACCTTTTGATGTTTGAAAAGACCTGAGGGCTCCACTTGAGGTCATTGGTTGCAAAGAAGTGTCAGAATAACAGACAAAATCTAGAGCCTAGAGGTGGGAGAAGATAGCAGCACAGCTCATGGTGACTTGTAGAGACAGAAATGTGGCCTGAGGGTCAAGTTCTCTTGCTTTCCAAGGGAAATTGACTTCTCTGGCCTTTATTTCCTTTGGTCTCGTTTTTTTTTTTTTTTTTTTTTTTTTTTTTTTTTTTTTTGCCGATAATGCCAGACCTGTGATTGGGCTGTGGAAGGGGTCACCTCCAAATAATAAAGTGTAGATTATGGGAGCTTAAGTGACTTCTGATGAACACTTATATCTCTCATGCCAATATAAATGAGCATCTCACCATCAAACTCTCATTTTGTTTACAGAAAAACCCAAAGTCACCGTGATGCCCAGGAATCAGTCTTTCACAGGAGGGTCTGAGGTCTCCATCATGTGCTCTGCAACAGGCTATCCCAAACCAAAGATTGTCTGGACCATTAATGAGATGTTTATCCTGGGTTCACACAGGTACTGGGTTTGTATCATCTTCTTTCTTTCTACTGAATGAGAAAGGTTGATGAAATTTTGGGAGCAAGTTTGTCAGACCCAACCCTTAGTATTTAAAACTTGAAAATCTTTGACTTCACACTTTCTATACAGGCTAGGAAATCTCAAAAATATAAATGGCAACTTTAAAACGTTTGAGGTTATTAATCCTCAATTTCAAGAGCTAAGATCAAATAGCCTACCATCTTTTGAGTTGTAAGCATGGCACCATGACGTGTTATAACTTATCTTACGTGGAATGGGATATACACTGTATCTGGAGGAAAGATTATGTAGTGATAATCAGTCTATGTAAGGCACTGTCATGGATTTAGTTGAGAAAGAGGAAGAGAGGGAGAACTGGAGGGAGGCCATAAAGGAAGTTCTATCACGGGCTGCAGAGTCTTGATAACTGCTTCTGCTTGTTGCTATAGCACATTAAGGAGTCCTTTATGCTACTGCAAGCTTTAAAACTGATAGATACATAGATCAGAAGCATCAAAGCTTCTGGCCATCAGGCTTCTAAGTTCCTGGTTTGGCCTGAGGCAGAGGGTTAGATTTGCTCTAGCAAGCTGAGCCAGATTCCATTCTCAGAGTCATCACGGATTCTGTGGGTGGTATCAGGCATTGCTTCTCCCAGGTTTTCATGTTGATGGACCCTTTCTTGAGCAGCTTACCATAGAATCTAGTACTTGAATTTACTGACGGATTTTGACCTAGTGTTGTGACCTCTCTACACATTTGTAAAACAAAGACGCATTATCTGGTCACTTGGTCATTGGGAAGATTGAAAGCTTTATTAAATAGAAAGCCCCTATAGCAGTCCCTGACATAAGGCCGTATCTGGATCCATGAGATCCTTGATAGTTTTGTCAACTCAACACGATCTAGACTCAGCTGAGGGGAGTCTCCATGGAGGATTGGCTAGATCCTGTTGGTCTATGGGTATGCTTCTGAGAGGTTTTACAGACCAGAGTTAATTGTAGTGGGAAGACCCACTGTGAATGCAGGCCATACCATTTCATAGGCTGGGTCCAGAGCTGTCTAAGAGTTAATAAATAAACAAAGCAAGAGGCATTCATCATTCATTCTCTGGGCTTTTGACTGTGGTTATGATGGGAAAAGTGACTTCTATTTCCTACCTGTATTTCCCGTGGCGATGAAACATAACCTGGAATTGTACACCAAATAAGTCCTATCCCCCCATATTGCTTTTTGTCAAGGTATTTTATTAGAGCAGCTAGGCACAAATATAGGACAGTATCTATTATTATTCATTATTATTCATTATTAATTATATTATGATTACACATTTCCTTATCAGATGATGCTCTTAGTGATGCTTGAAGTGAACATAAAACAATAATTCTAAAATATATGAAGAGGGATCTACAATGTCTTGATACTATAACACGATACAACTATTGCAGTACTATTAATTTTACTTTTTTTTTTTAATCTAAAGATACAGGATGACCGCAGAAGGCACTTTATTCATCAAGAACGCAGTTCCCAAAGATGCAGGGACCTACAGTTGCCTGGCAAGCAATGAGGCCGGGACAGACGAGCAAACTTCCACTCTCAGATACATAGGCGAGTACACCCAGGTCACGAGGCAATGGGAATGCGGTGAACATTATTGTAAGCAGCGGGAAAGCCCTTCCAGATCAGTAATGTTAGAGACGAGTTGTACCCAGTATTGTAATTTATAGTTAATTCCACTTGTTCATTAGAGCAAAGATTGTTCATGAGTGAGAAAATATTTGCCAGCAGAAATCAAGGCTGTTTCCAGTTTGTGAAAGAGTTCTAGCCCACCCATAGAATTATACCCACTGTCGTTCATTTTCGGTAGTGTTTCAACTTCAAAATAAAATCTCCTCTATCCCTTCTCACCTCATCTTCTATTTTATACCTACCAACTTATGATCAAATTGTGTATCATATTGTTTTCATATTTTATCTGCCATTTCCTCTTCCAAACTTAGAGCCAAGTTATCAAAATGTGTGTAACGTTATTATTCAAGGGATATCTGTGTTTAATTTGAACTTCCTAATAGTGATTGAAATTACCATGATGAGCCCAGTGTTCGGTTGCAAATTGTGAGTAATTTATTTGGAAAAAATATACCTTTTCCCCCATTTCCACTTGACTCCCAGCATGGTAACACATTAAGACTATCAGCGCCGAGGAGGGAAGTGTAGAAAAGCCACAAGAAGAATAGAGAATGAGTTGGAATAAAATAATACAGGAACGGAAAGTCATCATGTCCTAATAGCCTGAAAAAAGTGACCACAAGACAGGTACACAGGGAGTAATTAGTTAAGGGAATGTGGGCTCAGATTTTAAAAAATGACTGGATTAAAAGTGTCCACGGAAAACAGATAGAGAGGTAGCAGAGGAGGAAGATGTGGATGCAGTGATGGAAACAGGATTCTGTACAGCGGAAGTAAATTTCGTGTTACTCACAGAGAAGCCAAAATATCCAGCATGTTTCTTTGCTGTGCAACACCCCAGACCGTGCCAAACTCTCTGCTGGAGACTGAGCATAAAACAAAAACAATTAAAATCCATGCCACACTAGTCCTTCACTTTTTAAAGGCTCACAAAATGGGGGTGGATATACAAAGCTATAAAGCAAAGGACTAACAAGTACAGTGCGGCTTCGAGGTTGGGGGTGGGTGTTGGCAGAGGAATGATGAATCTGACTGAAGAATGTCAGAATTCCCAAAGGAGAGAGGATTTAAGTTAAGTCTGAAAGAATGAGCGGAATTTGATAAGCCACTGTGGCAAAGGAAAATTTGGGGAAGATGGTCAAAAGCCAAGTCAGGACAATGAATGAAAGAGAGCTGTGTTTTGCGCTCCCAAGTGGAGCTCTGTACGGGGTGATAAGCCTGCACGTGTACTTTAGGTGAAGTTGAAAAGGGCAACAGTTCACTGGCTTGGAAAACCAAACTCTTCAAAGGGAAGGCAGCAGGGCTTTAAAAGCAGGGAAGCCTTTCGAGGTTGCTTAAAACCACCTCGGATGAAGTTAGGAAGGTCTTGAACCATTTAGGGAAGAGAACGTGTGTGAGCAAGCTAAAGCCCAGGGTAAAGCAAAAAGCAGTAAGAAAAACACAGACCACAAACGAAAGGAAATAACTTCATTATCGGAACGGGCACCCATACTTAGCACAGCAGGAGAAAGCAGAAAAAATGGCGGAAGGCAATTACTTACAGGATACAGGATACAAAAGATGATTGTAATCTGTCTGTGATTGAATTAGCTGACAATCTTAACTCTAGCCCTCTTTCAATTCCAATTTTATTTTCATCACGCCTCTCTTCTCTTCGTTTAGTGTTTAGGCTGTAGGGTCTATTCGTCTGAGCCCGTTCTCCTAGCAGAACTGTGAGAGCTGGTAATTAGGCCCCTATACTTTGTACCTCTGTTTCCTTTGAGGTTGTTTAAAAGAACCTCATAATTATTTTCTGCTTTTGTCATTATTGTTGTCTAACATCCTTGTTTTGGCCTCAGCATTCATCTTTTCATCTTACGCATCTGTGCACACAGAGTATGAGAGTGTCTCTCTGCTTATAAATGTAAGCAGGGACCTAGTACTGGTCTGTAATGTTCATTGATTCATTCAGCAAACAAACAGAGTCCACATACACCTTGACTGCTTGGATATTTGTGTTTTTCAGAAGCCCCAAAGTTGGTGGTAGTTCAGAGCGAGCTCTTGGTGGCCCTTGGGGATACAACAGTTATGGAATGTAAAACCTCTGGGATTCCCCCACCTCAAGTAAAGTGGTTCAAAGGTACATTATTTCTTAAGTATGTTCATGTTTGGTTCCTTTTGCTTGTTTTCTTTCTTCTGGAAAAGAAAAATAAAAGATTCGTTAAAAAATTTGTTTTGGTGTGTGACTTAGCAGGCCTATAAAATGTGTTTATGATCTCACTGGAGACAATAGTTCAAAAATTCTGAACTCTGAATTTCAGGATTTGACATCTGGTACAGATTACGGGACTGTGAAATCAAAGCGGGAGAAGTCTGCCTTGCTAACCCAGCTGAACATTCTCTCTGTTAGTTTAGGACTGTTTCCTGTAGAAAACTGTCCAAGAATATTCAAGTGGACGTTTAAAATAGCTTCCCTGGTTCTAGTTCAGTTTTCTTAGAGATGAGTGTTCACGCTCCTAAAATGTGAGATGCTGAGGGATGCCTCCTGTAAGCTGCTCAGCTGCAGAGACACGTGGAGGCTCGCAGGAAATAACAGATGAGCCTATGTCGTGGTCAGTTTCAATATACTGCCCCCCATCAGTTATAGAATTGACATCCACATTTTAATGTATAGATAGGACCTGCGATTCTGTAACACCAACCCAGCAATGCTCCCTTGGGTCTTAGTGAGGCTGGACTAAACACAGATGCTGACAGTCGGCGTCTGTTTACAAAGCCCGGCTTCTGCTTCCCTCTCGGCTCTGGATGATGGGAGCAAAGCAAATGCTGTATATGTTCTACAAGGGAGGTTGCTAGGATTATTGAGATGCTGTTTGCAAAATACTTTTTTAATCTTCGGATGAAAAATGCTAAGTAGCACAAAGCCCTGTTGTTATGATTCTGTTTGTTAAATCATAGAAGTTCCCATAGCAACAGGTTGATGTCATAATCACAAAATTATGAATTGACATTGGGTTCAAACTTAGGGAACACGAGGTGAAAAGACAAAGGCTTTATATAAAAAGTATTTCTTTAAAGAATACAAATCAAAAGCGAGAGAAACTGAGAAATAATGCCATTCCTATGCTTTTCAAAATGCTCAAAGGTTTTTATGGGTATCTCGTCCTTGATACTAATTTAAAAAATATATTGTGGTTTTGCTCCTTGGTGAGATTTATTTTAGTGACTATAAACTAGTTTTACTTATTGGAAATACTCAAGTCCTTGAATTTCCAGTTCAATAAATATATAATTTCAAATTCAGATAACGGTTAAATAGACACAGAAAGTCAGTATTTGTGTGACTTGGTAATTAACGATGACAGTTATACTTCAGAAGGGGATGGGTGACTCCTTGTGTAATTCACATGGAAAGTCTTGTTCACAAAGTAGGGTACTTATCTGAAAAGCTTAGTCCTCACGCCAATCTCTGACCCTCCAATAGCTGTGGAGGGATTAGGGAACCATGTAGCCAACAGGTAGAACATTCTGGAATTTACTTGTTTCTTCTTTCCACCATAAATATTGCATCTCAGTGAGTTCTATGAATAATATCCCAATAGATTTCAATCTACATGGACATGAGAGATTGAAACATTGTACTGTTAGATATAATCCAATGTTTATTAACAACACATGGCCCTGAGCTCTGTATCTGTCCAGCTCACCCTGCCAGTCATGGGCAGGCCATTTAGTCCATAATCAGTCAGTAAAGAGAAGACTAGAGAAGACTAGAGGCTGAAGCCTTGCTCATGTAGACTGAGTTGGAAGCGGGTGGGCTCTTGTGTCCTGGGAACAGAATAATAGGGAGGTCAGGAAATACCGTCTCCTAGAAACCGTAGAAGTAGAGGAGAGTTCCTGCCTTAAGCTCAGAATAACTTTTTCTTAGGCAATTTTG
This sequence comes from Rattus norvegicus, assembly GCF_021556685.1. Lineage (NCBI taxonomy): Eukaryota > Metazoa > Chordata > Mammalia > Rodentia > Muridae > Rattus > Rattus norvegicus. The sequence continues at coordinate 65,449,939 of NC_141546.1, read as the reverse complement.
TTTAACTAAATTAGTGTTAAATGTATGTGTGTGTGTGTGTGTGTGTGTGTGTGTGTGTGTGTGTGTGTAATGTGTGTGGTGTGTATACATGTGTACATATGTGTATATATATGTACACATATGCATATTTCAAATCATTAGAGAAAAGATATCTTATGAGTCAAAGTGCCCTCTAAGAGTATAGATCTTTAATTGCTAGAAATGAACAGTATGGAGTGGTTTTAAGGGAAAATCAGAGATACCATTAAATTCTTAGGGAAAGGATATTAGTGGTAAAATATAAAATTGGATTTATTTGTTGAGATTGATGGTTCTTAAGTGTAGTTTGAAATCTCTGGGGATCCCTTAGTCTTCTTTAAAGGGACCCACATGCTGCTTATTATTTTCGTAGTAGCACTGAGATTTTGGCTTTTTACTTTTTTTGTCTTCTGAGTGAGGAGTGGAGTTTCTGAAGGCTCCATGATGAGTGGTAGCCACTCAAGAAAAGGCAGAGGCAAGCGTGGGCTCTCAGCCGTCTTCTATTGGACACCATGGAAAGTTACAAAAACGTAAAACAATGACACTTTTCTCAGTAAATATTTTCTAGCTTAGAAAATATTACTTTTATAACATATGCTTATTATGAAAATATATAATGGGTTTTAAATAAAATAAGTTATGATTGTATTTTTGAACTTTCCAGTTTGGTCTCTGACATATTAAATACAAATAAATATAAATCCATACAAATAAAAATAATCTCTGGGATCCTCAGTCCTTTTATTTATTTGTTTGTTTGGTTGGTTGGTTTTGGTTTCTTGAGACCAGGTTTCTCCATGTGGTCTTTGCTGTCCTTAAAACCTCTTTGTAGACCAGGCTGGCCCTGAACTCACAGAGATCTGCCTGCCTCTGCCCCTGAAGCACTGGGATTAAACACATCCTCAGTCATTTTTAAGAGGATGCTAGACGGCCCTTGAGGCAACCTTTCTGAGAGCAAGTTAATTACCATCGACTATTTGAAAAGCTCTGGTGTTAAACGTTAAATCCACAGAGTCCAGAGTTGAGTCACATGATGGGAATGTGAGGACCTTTCCCAGTAGTAATGATTATTAAATCCTACAACAGATCTAGAAAGTTCATTATCTGTTTTTCATACTGAAGCTAAATAATTCCCATCTCAACACCACCTGAGAAGGTCTATACTTCTCTCTCTCTGGCTTCTCAGTAATTTGATGAATAATTTTCATTAGGAATAAGGAAATGAAGACTATCAAAATGTGCCCAAAATACAAACTCGACTGAACGTGTGCTTTCCAGTTCCTACTGTGGTTTGTGACTACTGTTCCTTCGACCTTCCGATTCGGAACAAAAGCTACTAGCAAATCTTCTGACACAGATACACCGTACAGGAGAGAGCTAAAAGCGAGATGTAAATTTCAAAATTCAAAATGTGTCTTAGTGCAAACGTCCTACAGCTTGAGGGACACTGAGGTTACCCTGTGTCCTCCTGTGGTCGGAGGGAAAGTTATGTCAGCATCATCTGCTCTTGTTTATTAAACTTCCCGGAAGCGCTTAGTCAGAGCTTTTCCTGCCTGTCTCATTTGGGAGTGGAGTATGCAGTGTTAAACGTGAGGTTGTGCCCGCTTTGACACTGGAATATGGGAAAGTACTGTTTGGGGCATCGACACTTGCTTACTTACGGAATTTTTTTTTTCAAATTTAGAGATCCTTTAACATCCTTTCTTTGGAAAATTCTATTAACAAGACAATTGTCTGCATGTTGTTTAATCTCATTGGTTGGTCCTGTTTGCAGTGTTCTCTTAGAGAGCTACTAGCACTCAGGTTTTTTCTTTTTCTTTTTCTTTTCCTTTTTCTTTTCTTTCTTTTTTTCCTATTTGAGGCAAGTAGTTGCACATGTGATCTTCAGTTCCAGGGTACATGACTGATGTACTCTGTGTAAAATGTAAAATGTGACACCTTTAGAAAGTACCTTTCAGATTTGGGGTCAATGTCACTAAACTCTAAGAGCTAGGAATGTCAAACTCCTTGGGGATTATAAAAAACAACATAATAACTTTCTATCATTCTTCATACAGCAAATGAAAAAAATGTACAAAACGGAATTGCACAGACCATGTTGTGTGCTTTTTTAATCTGCCGGTCATAGTAGTTAATTTCATCTTCTGATTGGGAGAACTTTTGAGAGCAGAGCGCAGGAGATGCAAGCAAAGTCTTCCTTATGACTTTTTGAAGTGTTATCTCCTTCAATAATAAGTGGTCCTTGGAGGATCAGAGGCTCTATTGGGACTTACAATCTCGGGAGGCAATCCAGATGTAACTAGTCTTTTGTGGTCTATCCTGCCCTTTCCCTGAAATCCTTATCTGCTTCCTCCAAAATCAAAATTTTCCTGAATGAGATTTTAGTTGAGTTAACCTAAAAGACTAATATAAAATAGCCACTCTACCTTCCCAGCAAGCTTTCCCGGTCTCTTTCCAACCAGCCCTCTTCTCTAGCCATTCACATTCATTTCTCAGCCAGTTTAGACTTCTCACAAGACAGACTAGAACTGACTCCATGCAATGAAGAGCCCCATCACTCACTAAGCTAATACCTGTGATGTCTCAGGCATTTCCAGGGTCACTGAAATGGCAGATGCCACAAAGAGAGTAGAAGTCTCTCTTCATCTATCCCCTTTCCGGCTCCCCGCTTACTCACCAAAGCCACACTGTTCTAGTGTCCAGCCTGTCCCGCTTTCCCCACAGCTTCCAAGAGCTCTCATTCTTATTGGGATACAGAGAGATGGGAGATGCGGATGTTTACCATCCATCAGGTTTTTAGACCATATCAAGTAAAGCATCTGTGGTGTGCAAGACACAACTGAAATTTGAAACATTGCAACCGTCCTTATTCAGAGGTTTCAAAATTCCATCAGTGGCAGAATAAGTCATGTAAATTTTTTAAATGTTTAAAGTTCTTTCTCTTGTTTTGTCTTAGGAGATCTCGAGCTGAGGCCCTCGACGTTCCTCAGTATTGACCCTCTCATGGGTCTTTTGAAGATTCAAGAAACACAAGATCTGGATGCTGGCGATTATACCTGTGTAGCCGCCAATGATGCTGGAAGAGCCACAGGCAGTCTAACTCTGGATGTAGGCTGTAAGCTTTCATGTCCACTGGTCACATTCTTTTTCTGGAACTAGGAGTTATTTTTTGCGTTGATCAACTGTGAAGCAATTTGGCAGAATTGTTCATCAGAATGGCAAATATAGCATGGGCATTTCAGGTGACCAACTTCCTAGCCATGTCTAGCAATTCCTAGGAACTTTCAGTATGACAAGAATGTCGCATGGTTTATCCTATTAAACCAGTGGTTCTCAACCTTCCTAAGGCTGTGACCCTTATTCAAGTTTTAATACAGTTCCTCATTTGTGGTGACACCCAATCATAAAATTATTTTTTTTTTGTTGCTACTTCATAACTGTAATTTGGCTACCGAGTGGTGTCTCAGAAATATGTGTTTTCCAATGGTCCTGACCCACAGGTTGAGAACTGCGGTATTACATTCTCAAACACCTCCTCCCCCGCACACACACAAAGGAGATGCTCTGATTATGTCTACCACAAACTTAAGCACACTAAGCTTATAGAAGCTGAAGGCTTAATGAGGGCTGCAGAGCTTGGGACGGGCAGGACCTGGGTATTTGTGAGTTATCCGACCTCAGAGACTGTAGGCGACACCGATGTATCATCTAAGGCCATTTTCCTGTCAGTAGCCATCCATTGGGCCATCAGATTCCTAACCATTAACTCTCTGGAGGTCAGAAAGTAGAGTTTGGCCCAAGACCATAATCCGGAGATGTCGATGGCAGAAAATGTAACATATTATGCTTTTGTTGTAGTTTCAAAAATCTATTAAAAGCCACTTGCCAGTGTATGAACTAAAGTAATAATATGAGTGAGTCCAGTCACCATGGAAGATGCAGTGTGTGAGTGACAAGTGCATTTGTGTTCTCAGGAAAGTTGGGTCTCACTCACTTCATGTCTCCTTAGAAAATAATGCAAAACAAAACAAAACAAAGCAAAAAATTCTGCCCACAGTATTGTAAAACTAGAAATAAAGCAGAACTTGTTTTTCATGGAAAAGAATATGGCAGCTTAATTTTAACTGATAATTAAATATTTACATTTCTTTAAACTTGTAAAGTATGTAATGTCACTAAATTGTGTTTTCTGTATGTTATGTACAATTTTTTTTGTCATGCTCAAATTGATTAATTTTTAAAACATGAGTGAGGAAAATGAATCTTTTACAAACCATTTCAGTTCTATTATCTTAAGCCTGTAAGTGAAAATTATGGCCCTGTGTGCTTGATATTTTGTTTCATGGAAACAAATTTTTCCCTCCCTGGGACCTGTTATGATTCTGGTCCCTTGCCCTTGGCTGTCTGTTGAACACTATTCAGTCTTGCTGAATATGACCTAAAAGTTTAATATGGAATGTTGGAAGTGGCACAAAGATTACTATAGACTCTGTCCAGTGTGCTGCAAGATGTCCAGGGTAGTGTTTTAATGAACTCTGTTATTGTTAAGATAAAAACTGAGTTTGGGATTGTTGGGTGGAGGGGGACGTCTATGATTCTTCTGGATGTCTTTCAAATACATTAATGATTTTGGAAATGTAAGATTTTCAAATAAGCAAGCTCATTAGATCCAGAATTCTTGTTTTTAAGAAACACAACAAGGGTAAAATCTCAATTCCTAGCACCTTCTGTTCTGTTTCTCGCTGATTCCCACAGAGATATTTTATGTTTACACAACATTCTTTGACATGTTCTGGCCCTACAGAGACAGACAAATGGCCTTGGCACAGACCCACTTCGAGATTTTAGAAAGTCTGAGAATCGCATACATACTTCTTGGCTTACAGACTGTTGGCTTCTTAATTTTTTCCTTTTGGTTTCTGCATTTTCTAAATTCTTTCTACTGTCCAGCCATGCTCCATATAAAAGCTAGATATAAAAGATATCTCTTCGTGATGTCTCATGGTGATATGTTAGTGATTTTTCTCATTACTATGACAAAATACTAGGATGAAACCATCTTAAAGTAGGAGGTCATTTAGCTTCCAGTGGGAGCATACATAGTCTATCATGGCGGAAGAGACACAGCAGAAGGAGCACAGGTGGATGATCTCACATTGTGGCTAGGAAGTGGTGACAGAGGGGTACTGGTACTCAGCTTGCTTGTGGTGATAGAGGGGTACTGGTGCTCAGCTTGCTTGGCCCTTTATTACTCAGTCTGAGACCTCAATCCACCAAGCCATGTATATCTAGGGTGGGTCTTACACCCTCCATTAAACCTCTCTGACACATCCTCATAGACACATCCAAGTGATTGAAAATGCACTTAACTTGACAGTTAGAACTGGCTCTAATTGCTGGACTCAGAAACTTTCCAACTAATATTTCTATCTATACTTCACTCTATAACAGTAGCTGAACTTCGAGTTCAAGATCCTTATGGATCATGACTCATCTAATGCAATAAGTGTCTATATTTGATCCTAGTAATTACTCTGAATGAACCATCGACAGAAACGAGTCATCTGATTTCTGTGACTTTGACCACTGCTAACAGTTGGGAGATAACTTAATATTGAAGTTGGCACCATGACCTTTGTTCTTTTCTTGTACCTTAACCTACCTATATTCTTCATTACGTCATTCTGGGAGCATCACATACGGTTTGTTTAGACTGAACTGCCCACAGGGAACCACACTTACACATGGTGGCATCTCTACGGCAAACTACAGTTGTACACATGACTGCAATTTTTATTATGAGGTTTAAAAGAAAACACATTATGGCTGAAACTTTTCCCAGAATTAATATAGTGGTTAAGAATATCGGCACTTGAGAGAAAATGGGTGTCTCCCCGACTTTCCTTATTTTATATATATAATTTATTTTACAGGTGAACTGAAAAGATAAAATGAGATATTATCCTTTACATACACTAGGCATGTTAATTATTACCTGTGGAACTGATAAATGCAACATGTATCTTCATGTATGTAGTGGTTATTTTCTTTCTTTGAGTCTCAAAGTTCATATTGGAAGGCATACATAAAGTGATACAGTATTCAAGATTAGATTTTGGTCTTTTAATATGAAATTAATTATTTCAATTTGGATTTTTTTTTAGGAAGGACTTGAGACAAGTTAAGTACTAAGCTTAGTAGTGAATAAAATTATTCATTTGAGTTCCAAAATTATTGAGCATATTTCTGAGTTGCTTGTAACATTGAAACAAAAGCATGATTTTATCCATGTCATGTAGCTATTTGGGCTTTTAGATTGTTTTTGGGGCCTGTTACCTCATAGCAGTAATTCTAGATCAAAAAAATTAACAAAGGGGCTGTTTGATATTATTCTTGAGTTTGAGCTTCTTGTAGCGAGCATCATTTTCTCTGTTTCTCATTACCATGGCATTAAGTTATGAACATTTCAGGTCAGCAGGGAAAGTTACCAATGCTTTTCATCCCTTGTAAGGGGGGCAGTGAATTGTGAAGTCATTTGGAAGAAGAGAGGATTGGAAACATCAAACAAAAAGTTGGCCTGGCAGGATTTTTTTTTAAGCATTCCACACCACACAGGGTTTGAGTCTTACACTGTGGTTTTGTGTTTTGTGGTTTGGTGAAGCCAAAGCAATGTGTCTAGTCATTTTAGGGAAGAAAATCTCAGACTGACATAATGCAAGAGTTACCACAGAGGGAATATATATCTAACTGTGTTGGGGGCAAGGAAAATAACTCAGAATAGTGTTTAGAACAAGATGGTAAATATGTTTATAACTTTTGTATTTTTTTTTTTAAAGACGCGAGTTTGCAGTGCCATAGTTATCTGAGAAGACAGTAGACTGCACTGTGGGGTTGGTCCTTGCAAATCTCAATGTGCCACACAGATGCTTAGGAAATCACCAGGAATCAAGCATTATCTTAAGAGACTGCAGCAGCAGAAGTTAAATTAAATGTTTTTGTTACTCTTTAGGAGCATTGAGCCTTAATAAATTAACTATAATTTCCATATTTAATAAAATTAGTATTGAGGTAGAATTCTATGATTAGTAAAGATCATCTCTTTTTTTTTCAATTTTTTTTTTAATTAACTTGAGTATTTCTTATATACATTTCGAGTGTTATTCCCTTTCCCGGTTTCCGGGCAAAAATCCCCCTCCTCCCTCCCCCTCCCCTTCCTTATGGGTATTCCACTCGCAACCCTCCCCCCATTGCCGCCCTCCCCCCATAGTCTAGTTCACTGGGGGTTCAGTCTTAGCAGGACCCAGGGCTTCCCCTTCCACTGGTGCTCTTACTAGGATATTCATTGCTACCTATGAGGTCAGAGTCCAGGGTCAGTCCATGTATAGTCTTTAGGTAGTGGCTTAGTCCCTGGAAGCTCTGGTTGCTTGGCATTGTTGTACATATGGGGTCTCGAGCCCCTTCAAGCTCTTCCAGTTCTTTCTCTGATTCCTTCAACGGGGGTCCTATTCTCAGTTCAGTGATTTGCTGCTGGCATTCGCCTCTGTATTTGCTTATTCTGGCTGTGTCTCTCAGGAGATCATCTCTTTTTTATTTAAAGTATGACATACTACTATTCCTTTTTGTTCTCAGAGAAATTAAAACTGGGGAGAGGGGTGAAGTGACTTTCCCAAGGTCACAGACTAATTAACAGTGGAACTGCCCCTTGAAATCACTCTGTGGGATTTTACCCGCTCTAAGTCACACACGCTCTTCTAAAACAAAAACAAACAAACAAACAAACAAACAAACAAACAAACCAAAAAACAAAACGGTCACTATGTACTGACAACCACTCAACACTGTTCTTCTGGTTTCCTGTTCCGGTAATCTATTCAGGACTCACTCTGCTCACCCCCGCCCCCCAACACACACAAAAAAACCTCACTTGGAAGCTGTGTTGGCCACTGTCAGGAGGAGGAAGTATTTACGTCTTCTTGGCTCAGCTAAGAGCTGCTCCATTTTGGAAGTTTGTTTGTGGTGGACGTTGTTTTGGCTGCTCTCTCAGGCCTGGTCTTCTCATTTGCCTCTTGTTTTGAGACCCAGCTTGGATGTTCCCTGATCTGATGACTGGTGCCTGATGCTGTTCTAGAATCTGCTTGCAATGCATGATTTCTCCCACCTTGATTAGGTTTCTGGGTGTAACTTGAGTTTGCTCTTTGGCTATGAATCCAGATTCTTTTTCTCCATTACTTTTGAACATGCTAGTGTATCACTTTTCATTGATAATTATAATGGGACATTTCAATAAAAAGGAGATTTCCCTTCCCTGGAGTTAGTGAATTTTATAACCACCATAACCAAGTCTTCTTTATAACCTTTTACTGTTTTTAAATTTATTTTTTTTTCTTTTTTGCCCATTGCTACATTCCTCTGCCCAAGAACTAAGCCTAGCACAGTTTGAGACTTTTAGACTTAGCTTCCCCCTTTTCAGGAAAATATTTATATTTTAGAATATCATCATCATCATCATCACCACCACCACCACCACCACCACCACCACCACCACCACCACCACCACCACCACCACCACCACTACCACCAGCACCTCGAGACAGGTTCTTACTCTGTAGCTCTGTCTTGCCTGAGACTATTAGAACAGGCTGATCTTAAACTCACAGGGATCTCTCTAACTCCTGAGTTATCACATGCCCCATTAAGCTTCATGTTTTAGATTGACTACATTCACTCTAGAAAGAAGTAATTGAGTTGTAGAAATGAAATAACAAGCAAGAAATGTGTCACTTTATGAACTATATTTAAAATCTGTCTCTGCTCATTTTTACAAGTTGAATTCTTATGTATATAAATTAAGAAAAACTTATCTAAACAGAGGTAAAACATTCCCTTCTCAAAGCATCTTTTTCAATTTTTTTATCTTAAATTTTGTAAGGAGGTTTTTGAAATTGTCTTGTTTCTTTTGAAAGTGCAAGTTGAAATGTACTGGGGCAAGGTATCTCTACCACATTCTTACACATATACACAAGTTTGAATTGTTACTGTAGCTTTTTATGATAACTCAATAATTCACTCACTAGTATCCAGTAGCCACATACATTATACCATGTCATATGTTAGCTGTTGTTAAAGGATATATATGTATATGTATGTATATGTATATGTATGTATATGTATATGTATGTATATGTATATGTATATATATATGTATATATATATTTGTAAACATAAACTGTTGGAAAGGCAAAGATGCAGATAATCAAGTAATAGTTTTTATTTGGAGAGTTTCATGGGTCTGGTAGAGAGAATTGTCTTAAATCTCAAAGAGGGAAGTCACCATCCCAATAATAGATGACAGAGAGGGGTGTCCCTTGGAAACTTGTTTAAAGGGTTGTTAGTATTTCAACAGCAGTCATTCCACTCGCAGAGGAGATGCTAACACAAGCTTTAACGTGAAAGGTTGGCTCTGCCAGAGAAGAGCCATGATTGCTGACTTCCCACAGGCCAGGCTCCATGTAGTATAGGACACAACAGACACAATGCTGCAGGGTGAGGGGCAGTCTATTCCAGGCTAAAATAAGAACAGCGGCACTGGTGGAAGACAGCTGTACATCCAATCTGCAGATGTGCGTTGAGGAGGAAGGAAGTGATGTCTACATCATTCTTTAAAAATGAGACTGCTCACCAGTATGGCCAGGCATAGTTACTAGAACATGTAGAGACAAACCCGGGGTGCAAACTCGCTTCTAATCCTTTCCTCCTCATTCAACTCCATTGACATTTAGCAAATCAACTGCGTTTCAGTTTCCTTGTCTATAAAACCAGATAGGGGTCATTCTGAAGACTGGAAACCACTGAAATTATTTGACAAAAGTCTTGGCTCTAAAAGGGATAGCTGTTGCCCTTGGTTACCTGGATACTTGCTTGGCCTCCAGCGTACCTACTTTATATGAGTAGGTTCCTCACACTGCTTTTGATAGCATCCCAGGTATTGATCCTTACCTGAAGTCTCAAGCTTTAGTATTCATCAGCTTCTGAGAGCTCAGCCCTGGGCAGTTCCCAACAGCATCCTCCTTATATGGCAGACCCGTGTTTTCTTAAGTGTGCCCATCCTAGATCTCCGGGTCTTCCCCTCAGTTTCCCTAGTTACTGGAATGATGGAAATCTCTAGATTTCTTCATCTGTCTCAATTTTCCTTAGGAAGCTAAGCACTTGCTATTCTCTCTTTATTAAATGTGTTCTGCTATTCTACCTTACATGACTGATTCTCAAACTTAAGTTTCTCTGACTTAAACATCAAGCTATAAGGAACAAGAATACCTTACCAAACAGGCTTACACTTCAGTAATAAATGCTGTAAGCATGTCTGATAGGGATTAGTGAAGAAAGGCTTTGGTACAAATTAAGTTCATTTACAAATCCAGTCAACAAGGTTTTTAAAAATACCAGAAATATTATATTGCATTACAAACAGCTCATTTAGAGTTGTTTAAGGTTTGAGTACTATGACATATACTCATACTGAAAAGAGATATCTATAATAATTCTTTAAGATGATCTTCATATCACCTACAAAGATGAGTATCAATTTTAAGAGTTCATTCATAAAGAAAAAATTTTCACACCTGGCATAGGTTAAGATGAGAGTAGCTATAGGGTAAATTTACAATATTTTGTGAACAATGATTTGTTTCAGATTCAATCTGTTAATGATTTCATAAGGCTTATGCCCACATCCTCTGCCAGTGACATTTTCCTATATTGTTTCTTCTAGCACCTCCGGTTTTCATACAAGAACCTTCTGATGTGTCCATGGAAATTGGCTCCAATGTGACATTACCTTGTTATGTTCAGGGTTATCCAGAACCAAAGATCAAATGGCGGAGATTGGACAACATGCCAGTTTTCTCAAAACCCTTTTCAGTTAGTTCCATCAGCCAGCTGAGAACAGGAGCTCTCTTTATTTCAAGTAAGTTTAGAGCATATGTGTGGGGTAGGATGTGGTTGAGTTCATGCATTTGTGTTGATGTATATAAATTTGAATATATGTATTTTTTACTTAGTTTGCTTTTTGTTTCTCTTGTTTTTAAACAAAAACTCAGTATGGTAGCTCAGAAAGGCTTTGGGGCCTTGATTTTCTTGTCTTGGCCTCCTGACAGTCACTATGCCAGGATATCTTATATACAAATATGGATATTCCTATTGTGCTGTTAAACTGGACATGCTTGGCTACAATACTTATAAAATTAAAATCATTCCCTTACTTAAAAATCTTATCTTGGTTTTCTTGTTGCTCACAAGCCATGAACAACACTATAAAAGCGTTAGGCTACAGGCCTCCTCACAATGCCGTCCAGCTTGTGACTAATCCTCCTATCCTGACAATTCCCAATGCTTGTGTTAATTTCATGTCTTCCAAAATGCTCTTCGGAATCTTGGAAAAACAATTCCATGCATTTGTCCTACCTACATAATTATATCAACAGCCAACACACAGTAAAAAGAAAGATGAGAAAAGCAAATTGCTTTAAAATGTGTTTTTGTGTGTGAATGTGCTTGGTCTCAATACCATGCATGCCTGCTCTTACGGCTTCACCAAGGACCCCACATCTCCTTGCAGAATACGGCATCTAGGAGTTTTTCTAAGTGGATGAATAGTCATGTCTTCTCCTTAAGCAGAATTAGGCTTTCCTGGTTATAAATACGTGTCAAATCTACACAGTTCTGGTGGAGCCTTCAAAATTCTTGCCATATTTTATTTCTCTACAAATCTGCCCCCTGTATCACCCATCTCTTGTTAGCTTCTTATTCCTTAAATGCGAAGATATTCTTCTGGTTACTAGGCAACTGGACAGTCTCCCTCACAAAGAATAGACGTGTACCAAGGGTGACATAGCTTCCTACCCTTTAAGTAGAACCTGATTTTCTTCCAGTCATGTTTCTGAGTTACAATTCACTACTAGTAGACCGCTCTGCCTATCTTTATGTATTACTCTTTATATTATTCCATAATCTTGGAGGATATAATTTAATTACAACATTTCTCCCTTCCCTTTCCAACTGTCTGAGCCCTCCCATAAACTCCTACCCTTTCTCTTTCAAATTCATGACCTTTTGTAAAAACTAATCCTTATTACATGCATATATGTGTATACATGCATTTGTATGTGTGTATTATGTGCATATATTCCTAGATATGACCTGTTCAGACTGTGATCCTTTGGCACTGGGAACCAGTGGGTGTGCTGTTCCCTAGAACCTCTCCTGTTCTTGGCTTTCCTCAATCGTCACTGGTCCTCTGGGTACAGTGGGACAGGCTTTCCTCTGTCCCTCCTTGCATGCTCACTGGTGTCACGTCTATTGAGGTCACACTGCACAGTCGTGATGGTGAGACTTTATGTCCACATGCACTTCTGCCCTCTAAACTACAGCTGGGAATTACCTCTGCCATGAATCTCCAACTCCTACACATACCATCAATCGGTCACAGAGAATTTGTCACTCCACTGTGATGGCTGAGTTCTCTGTCTCCTTCCCTAGACACGAATGTGCCAAAGGTGTTTATGCGATTTCTGTTCCTGATCTCAGCACTGTGCCTGGTATCTTGTCAATGTTTTATAACGGTCTCGAGTGAATAAATGAGTTCTTCTTTCCAGATTTATGGGCAAGTGATAAAGGAACGTACATCTGTGAAGCAGAAAACCAGTTTGGAAAAATACAGTCGCAGACAACAGTAACAGTGACAGGACTTGGTAAGATTAAGTAATTTTCTGGGGGTGACGTTCTCCACCTCAGACCTCTTGGGTGATGTCGTCCTTTACAGTGACAATTTCCACTGATTCTAAAGCCAGGTCGAGTCTTGGGTTCCTCAGCCATATTCCATACACTGTTAGAACTATAGATGATTTCGGGAGCACCTAAGCCTCCCCGTCTTCTATTTGATTATTGGTCAGTTTAAGTAGGTTTAAGCCTAAATGTGAAAACACACACACACACACACACACACACACACACACACACACACACACACACACACACACACACACACGTGAACAAATTATGCTTTTGATGGCCTGTCTTATGTCACTTTAACCCACAGAGGATTATATTTATGAGCTGCAAAGTAAAAACAGAATATAACTTATTTCCAAGTTCTGGGAACCTGATTGCCTCAGAATATTTTACCGGTAGACATGTCTGACTGGTGAAGCTGATCGTTTATTCTCATCCTGAATTTTATTCCTCCGATTACTCTTTGGAATTTTTTTCTCAGTACTTCATAGGTCAAACTGTTACAGCATTAAATGTGACCTTAAGCACTTCGATGCCTATCATTAATGGTGGTGTAAATCTCACTATTTTCTGTATGTATGTCTTCATTGTTCTGTCTGTAACCTACATTTTAAGGTAATATCTTTTAAGGAATTTGGTCTCATTTGTGATATATTGCTTTTGTCAGTTTCTAGGAAAGAACAGGTAAACCACACTTCTTCGCTCTAGTCTCTCAGCAAACTCACCCCTGCTTACTTTGCTTGTGCTGTTCCCACGGGGTCCTGATGATTCCTACCATCCCTAGTCTATTCTGTTTCTGGCTATTTCCCTGAGAGTGGGTTCTGATAGCTTCAGGTTTCCACTCACAAGCACCCTCACACACTCTCCGTTCTAATGTATATGCTGTGAGCATCTGACCCTGACATTGTTCTGTGGAGGTTTTCCTCTTTCCTCTTGATATTTCTGCAGGACCGCCTGTCCTCCTACCAGTCTTCCTTCAATGTGCTATGTCCACATTCAAGCTTATTTCCGTTCTATTTTAAAGTCCTGTTCCTGAAAACTCCAGTATTAAACAACATAATTTGTAGTCAACCTTCTTTACAAAAATCCCCCTCCCAACCTTCGTGAAGCTGAGTGATCTTTCTCTGATGTAGTTGCCCCACTTATTGGAATCAGCCCTTCCAAAGCCAGTGTGATTGAAGGACAGCCACTAACCTTGCCTTGTACTCTGTTGGCTGGAAATCCCATTCCAGAACGGCGGTGGATGAAGAACTCAGCCATGGTAATAATGTTTTAATATATGCCTCCTTACTTACCTTTTCTTAAGAATGCTTTACATCACAAATGCTGAAAGCTCGATTTGATAAACTTATAAGCATGTTTTGTTAGGTAACAAAGCTTTTCTTTTAAAAATATTTACTTTTAATTTTTTCTTTCTTTTTTGTTGGATACTTTATGTATTTACATTTAAAATGTTATCCCTTTTCCTCCCCTTCTATGATCCCCCCTCACCCCTCACCCTGCTTCTATGTAGATGTTCCCACTCTCATCCACCCATCCCACTCCAACACCGTGGCATTACTTTACACTGGGGAAAAGACCCTTCCCAGGACCAAGGACTTCTCTTTCTATGGATGCCTGACAATGCCATCCTCTGCTACATATGTGGCTGGAGTCACAGGTCGCTCCACATGTACTCATTGGTTGGTGGTTTAGTCCCTGGGAACTCTGGGGGGTCTGGTTGGTCGATGTTGTTGTTCTTCCTATGGGGTTGCAAACCCCTCAGCTCCCTCAGTCCTTTCTCTAACTCCTCCATTGGGCACCTATGCTCAGTCCAAATGGATGACTGTGAGGATCCTCAAATGTATCAGGAGGGCTCTGGCAGGGCCTCTCAGGACACATCCATATCAGGCACCGGTCAGCAAGCACTTCTTGGCATCAGCAATATTATCTAGGTTTGGTGGCTGCACATGGGATGGATCCCCAGGTGGATGATCTTTTCTTCAGTCCCTGATCCACTCTTTGTCCCTGAATTTCCTCTTGTGAATATTTGTTCTCCCTTCTACGAAGGACTCAAGCTTCCACATTTTGGTCTTCCTTTGTCTGGAGCTTCATGTGGTCTGCGAATTATTTTTTGGGCTTTTGATCGAAGCTTTGGGCTAATATCCCGTTATCAATGAGTGCATACTATGTGTGTTCTCTTGTGACTGGGTTACCTCACTCAGGACGATATTTTCTAGTTCCATCCATTTGCCTATGAATTTCATGATGTGATGAAATTGCATCTGGTGATGCTTGCATCTATGACTCCTGATTTCTTTCCTAAGTTTTCTATCTCCAGTGCTGTCTTTCTTTGTGATTTCTTTATTGTTTCTATTTTCATTTTTAGATCCTAGATGGCTTTTTCAATTCCTTCACCTGTTTGATTGTGATTTTCTGTAATTCCTTAAAGGATTTTGGTGTTTCTTTTTAAGGCCTTCTACTTGTTTACCTGTGTTCTGTTATTTCTTTTTTTTTTTTTTTTTTGGTTTGTAGAATTTTATAGTTTGTTAATATACAATTTTAAAATATTTTATATTGGAAAATATTTCTTTTTTTTTTATTAACTTGAGTGTTTCTTATATACATTTCGAGTGTTATTCCCTTTCCCGGTTTCCGGGCAAACATCCCCCTCCCCCCTCCCCTTCCTTATGGGTGTTCCCCTCCTCACCCTCCCCCCATTGCCGCCCTCCCCCCAACAGTCTAGTTCACTGGGGGTTCAGTCTTAGCAGGACCCAGGGCTTCCCCTTCCACTGGTGCTCTTACTAGGATATTCATTGCTACCTATGGGGTCAGAGTCCAGGGTCAGTCCATGTATAGTCTTTAGGACGCAGATGGAGACCCGAAGGATCCTGTCCCAGTGTGCTCCAAGGTTCCTATGAGCTCCTGGTGGGTCCCTTTTTGGATAATCAGTGGAGCAAAATGGGGTTTCATTTGTGGGCTTAGAGGTGAGAGTGCTCCTGGGAGACCAGCTCTCTCTGGGCAGGTTTTGTGTCGAGGGCTGTGGGACAGCCTTAGCTCTGGGCACAGATGAAGACCGGAAGCTTATTTTTATTTTTAATTGTATGTATGTAGTTTATGTGTGAATATGGGCATCAGAGTCCAATAAAGGGAGTCAAATACCCTGGAGGGAAACTTACAAGCACTTTTAAGCTGCTGATGTATGTTCTGAGAACCAAACTTAGCTTTCTCTGCAAGAGTAATGGTTCTAACTGCTGATCCATTGTTCTGGTTCCGAGGGCTTTCAGTCTTTGGTAATATTGTTTGTGTCATTTATTCTATTTGAACTTGAATTTTTAAGAAATAATTGATAGTATATGTTTTATAATGCCCCATTCGATATTACTATTAAATTGCCTTCAGAATATGCAAAAATTAAAGCTAGCAATATATTCATAGTCCTTAAGTATTTTATACCCTTCTCTGTAGGACATTATGAACTATTAGTATTCCTCTAAAATCTTCCAATTTATATATTACTCTTTTTTATGGTGAGTTTTAAATGCCTTTTATGATGAATTATTTTAAGAACATAGATCCATAACATATTATTAAGTATTTATTAGCATATAACTTTTAACTAGAAAAGGATGTGGGTAACATTTCAGTTCTTTGAAAAATTTCCATAAATGTGTACTCTATTGACACAGAGCTTCCTCTTGCTCAGACCACTTCTCCTGGTTTCCAGAGTATCTGGACTCACTGTCCTTTAGAAGTGTTCATTAGCAGTGAATTGACTCCATATGAGTAATTGCAAGCTCACTCATTTTTGTATAAAAGAAATACAGTATGCCTTAAAAAATCCTAGTTATGAGGCAAGCTGGGAAGTAACATGTAACATGATAGAGGCTTAGAAATAATCCCTTTTATGCTAAAATATTGCTAGCCTTCTCTGGCATGATACCTGGATTGCACTGAGGCCTTGCTCTTGAGCCTGATAGCTGACAGGGTTGGGTGCTGAGATGAAGTCTCCCTCCCTTGGTGTAATAGATACCTACATAAAAGAATGAAAATGTCAAACACATCAAGGTGCTTGCTAGTGTGAGGAAAAGATCTTGGGAAGAACAATGTAAGCTGAAAGAAAAGAACTACAGTGAAGTTAGAGTTCTGGGCAACAGAACTTATAGAAACACAAAATGGCATCCCTTTCAGGGATGGGCATAACTCTCTGATAGCAAATGGTAGGTACACTTCTGGAGAGATATGGGGACTGGATATGATTAATAAATTCTCCAGAATATTTGTGCTGATCTTTTTTATACCAATGGTGCTAAGATCCCAGTTTACTTTATAGTAAATTTAATAATTCAATTTAATAAAACAAACAGATCTGACTTAGGCTTAGACAAATTTCTGCCTTTTCAAATGAAAAAATAAATGACTTTTTCTTTTTATTCTACTCAAAAGTTGGTACAAAATCCCTACATAACTGTGCGCAGCGATGGGAGCCTCCATATTGAAAGAGTTCGACTTCAGGATGGAGGCGAATATACTTGTGTGGCCAGTAATGTTGCTGGAACCAATAACAAAACAACCTCTGTAGCCGTGCATGGTAAGAAGGACCCAACATAATTGCTTCCAAACCTTGTTCAAAACAGCCTTCATAGGTTTTAATCAAATAACTCTGTTCCTCTAATTACAGGAAGGAGAGCTTTCTTCCAATTGTTATTTTATATTTCTTGAACAATGTCTACATTGTTAATACTGTTTCCAGATTTCCCTTCCCTATGTACACAAAAAGACATTCTGGGGATCCACCAGCTAAGTCTGGCCAAGAGCTTTTATAAGTGGTTTCTTAATTGATAAAAAGAGAACTCAGCTCTCAAAGAATCATGTTTAAAAATACATTTTAATTTCAGGCAAGCTGAACTTAGTGTACCATCCAAATTGCCTTGAATTGTCTTTTTTTTTTTTTTATTGTGAAACAAACATGTCCTCACTAATGACCCCTCTGTTGGAATTAAATATGACCTAAGCTTTTCTAAATGTCGTCTTATGTGCTGTGTGCTCCAAACAATTTTTTTGCACATTGAATAATTTAAAGGTCACAAAATAAGAAAATCCAAAGACAATTTTCCACTTGTAACAGTTACCAGACTTTTTTTTAAAAAATCTCAATAATAATAGACAGCTTCATATTTTAAGCAATTCTCATAAAAATTTATATTTGTTTTTGAGTCTCCTAAATTGTTTTTATAATATAATACTAAAAATAGATTAACTGCAACAATGAATGTCTTAGGAAAAAGAAGTAAAGATACTAGATTTCATTCATTGATTTAATCTTTATTTAGACTCTGAATTTGGGACTCTACCAGTTTCCATTTTCCTTTGGCTATTGAAACCGCCAGTGACTACAAACCATTTCTTCTATATGCCCGAATTACCACCTCCTCTGGCTTTATGCTAACCACCAATATCACTTGACGTGTTCTTGCGAGGGTTCAAAGTAACACCCCCAAGTAACTTAAATTTAGTTATAACCTCAAATAATAAAGGCCTGTCGGCATGTTGGGATCCATGCCATTCATTCTGTGACTATTTTTAAGGAACAGACCACAGGTTTCTTGGAGAGTGCTGTAGACTGACTTGAGGATGCGGTTAGCACACCCTCATAGCATCTCCCCGTTTTCTCTTAGTGACTGTCTAGGCAGCTGTGTTAAGAAAGATGCTGAGGCCAGACTCTCAGTTGCAGGGAGGAGTGATGGATTAGTCCTGTGTTCGCTGTATCACAGAGGTGAGAAGACAGACAACCCAATGACCTGATTTACTGAGACACAAGATATTTTAATGATTAAAGTTTAAGAGTTTCACAACTGTTTTTGAATCATTCTAGTCCAAAACAAACAAACAAACATTTAGTCGATAACTCCCCAAAATCCGCCTGATTATTAGGGTTTCAAACCCATCAGAACACAAGGCATGGCGGCTTTATACCTACTTCCTGTTAATAAGGGTTTCATCCTGTATCATTCCATCAGGACTACCTAGGAATGGTGCTCACCTAATTCTAAAAAGGGAGAGATTTTCATAAAAAGAAATGAAATGAATTCAAATACAAATTCAGATGAGAAGGACAAAATCCAACTGCCGCGTTGATTCATGTAGGCTCACAATCTGGAGAGAAATTGCTTCTCCATACCCAGATGTCATCAAGCTTCAAAACTGACCTAAATTTGCAACTTTTCTTCACTACTGTCTAACTTAATATGGCTCTTAAAAACATGAGATCCCCTTATGTTGCCACAAATTGACAGCATATTTGAGAGTTTCGTATTCTGTCATGATCCTGGAAATTAAATTTCTTGCTTTCATGAGTAGCTCGATGTTCTTGCTTAGAGCTGGAGATGCGCTGCCAAGACTTTAAGACAAAATTAGCTGGAGACTAATGGCAGCTGTAGGAAAGGATGAGTGTATACTGTATGTCACTTCCGCCTTCTGAGGAATTCTTGCACTCGGGGGGTCTACTGTATCTTCTGTTCTAGTAAATTTCTATTCCAGGGTAGTATGACAGTTCTGGAAAATTCTGACTTTAAGCAAGAAATGTGGTATGTCATTGAGCTGCTGGGAAGAGTCCTGGTCTCATCGTACCACAGGATGCAACAGAAAGATCTGGAAATACCAGACTTCTGCCGTGAATCTTCTGTTAGCAAACATTCCTGTGTGGAAGGCTTCATTGGAACTGTTGCTCTGAGGGTACTGCGTGTCAGTCATGTGGGCATGTGTTGGTTCTCACTGAGAACAAAGGGAACAGAGATTTCCTCTTGCTTTCATGGCTGCTCCCATGCTGTGAAGTTTTCTCTAGCTTCCTAAAGGCAAAGGCATGCTATTCCTAACTGAAAAACGATGAACCCGTCTCTTATTTCATCATCTTACATATGAACTCCCAAGATCTCCATACTTCTACTAAACTCCTTTTAAGAAAGCACCCTTTTTAATCAGTTTACACTTGGTAGAGCACAAAGCGGCTCTCGTGGGCATCGGCTGTGTGTAATAAGTAGTGGTTGGACAGCTCGTTTCATTGCAGGTGCTCTTACATCAACTCATCGGAGCTTAATCAGTAGTAGACAGTAAGGAAGACGTGTTCCAGAGACACATCTATAATCGTTAGACTGTAATCTATCTTGAATGTTCAAGAAATATTTGATTTTATTCAGAACTTTTGTGTTTTCTTTAAGAAGGTCACTGTATTAGACATCAGTTGATACTTGGTTTTAAGCTATTATTACACCTGCCCAGGTTGTACTGATGGTAATTTTTGCCATGCATTCCCTTACTTTCCCATATTATGTAAAATCACCTCTTTTAATAAACCTTAAGACTATATGGAAATTGTTCAATTTTGAGTATATCATACTAAATGGAAGAGCAATTGATCAGATGCCAACCTTACTTCCATATCCAGTTCTGCCTACCATTCAGCACGGACAGCAGATACTCAGCACCATTGAAGGCGTTCCAGTAACTTTGCCATGCAGAGCGAGTGGGATCCCCAAGCCGTCTATCACTTGGTCGAAGGTAAGTTATAGATTGAGTGGTGTTCCCTGAAACACAGTGTTGGGAGGACTTACAGTGTTCTCTCCGGAGGCCTCAGCAGGATGGGAAGAGGGTGAGACACACGAGGGCAGGAAGCTAAATCAGGCATTCCCCAAGCTGGTTTCCTCTGTGGCTGGCATGAAAGGGTTCGGTGTTCTAGATATCCTTTCAGGAACAAGGTAGATGCATCTCAGAAGGAGCCCTCTGATGGGCAGGAAGTGGGGTGTAGGTCCAGGACATGTGCTTCCTGGAGGTACTAACACCTCCATGTACTTGGTTGTCCTGCCTGTTAAAGGTGGAGGGCTGAGAGAAGCGTGGCCTATGGCATTATGTGGAGCTGCTCTGGAACCAAGAGGCCCAGGGGAGGTGACAAGAGAGGGCTACAAATACAGTGTTCAAAACAGTTGTTGGCACACAGCCTTTCCTACCATTGTCATACCGTTATGTATGTATGTACTTCAAGCATCTGGTAGGTAACTGCATCCAAGACATTTTAAGCTCCTGCCCAAGTGCAACTTGCTGTATGGATTCCATGTTTGACCAAAGAGTGTTAGACACCTATCCAAATCCGTGGATTCCCTTCTACATCCCTGTCGTGTGATTTACCTTTTATTCGTTTTCTTATATTGATGAAACCCTCACTTTTTTTTTCTTTTCTAACTTTTTTTTTAATTAACTTGAGTATTTCTTATATACATTTCAAGTGTTATTCCCTTTCCCGGTTTCCGGGCAAACATCCCCCTCCCCCCTCCCCTTCCTTATGGGTGTTCCCCTCCCAACACTCCCCCCATTGCCGCCCTCCCCCCATAGTCTAGTTTACTGGGGGTTCAGTCTTAGCAGGACCCAGGGCTTCCCCTTCCACTGGTGCTCTTACTAGGATATTCATTGCTACCTATGGGGTCAGAGTCCAGGGTCAGTCCATGTATAGTCTTTAGGTAGTGGCTTAGTCCCTGGAAGCTCTGGTTGCTTGACATTGTTGTACTTTTGGGGTCTCGAGCCCCTTCAAGCTCTTCCAGTTCTTTCTCTGATTCCTTCAACGGGGGACCTATTCTCAGTTCAGTTGTTTGCTGCTGGCATTCGCCTCTGTATTTGCTGTATTCTGGCTGTGTCTCTCAGGAGCGATCTACATCCGGTTCCTGTAGGCCTGCACTTCTTTGCTTCATCCATCTTCTCTAATTGGGTGGCTGTATATGTATGGGTCATATGTGGGGCAGGCTCTGAATGGGTGTTCCTTCAGTCTCTGTTTTAATCTTTGCCTCTCCCTTCCCTGCCAAGGGTATTCTTTTTCCTCATTTAAAGAAGGAGTGAAGCATTCACATTTTGATCATCCGTCTTGAGTTTCGTTTGTTCTAGGGATCTAGGGTAATTCAAGCATTTGGGCTAATAGCCACTTATCAATGAGTGCATACCATGTATGTCTTTCTGTGAATGGGTTAGCTCACTCAGGGTGATATTTTCCAGTTCCAACCATTTGCCTACGAATTTCATAAACTCCTTGTTTTTGATAGCTGAGTAATATTCCATTGTGTAGATGTACCACATTTTCTGCATTCATTCCTCTGTTGAAGGGCATCTGGGTTCTTTCCAGTTTCTGGCTATTATAAATAAGGCTGCGATGAACATAGTGGAGCACGTGTCTCTTTTGTATGTTGAGGAATCTTTTGGGTATATGCCCAAGAGAGGTATAGCTGGATCCTCAGGCAGTTCAATGTCCAATTTTCTGAGGAACCTCCAGACTGATTTCCAGAATGGTTTTACCAGTCTGCAATCCCACCAACAATGGAGGAGTGTTCCTCTTTCTCCACATCCTCGCCAGCATCTGCTGTCACCTGAGTTTTTGATCTTAGCCATTCTCACTGGTGTGAGGTGAAATCTCAGGGTTGTTTTGATTTGCATTTCCCTTATGACTAAAGATGTTGAATATTTCTTTAGGTGTTTCTCAGCCATTCGGCATTCCTCAGCTGTGAATTCTTTGTTTAGCTCTGAACCCCATTTTTAATAGGGTTATTTGTTTCCCTGCGGTCTAACTTCTTGAGTTCTTTGTATATTTTGGATATAAGGCCTCTATCTGTTGTAGGATTGGTAAAGATCTTTTCCCACTCTGTTGGTTGCCGTTTTGTCCTAACCACAGTGTCCTTTGCCTTACAGAAGCTTTGCAGTTTTATGAGATCCCATTTGTCGATTCTTGATCTTAGAGCGTAAGCCATTGGTGTTTTGTTCAGGAAATTTTTTCCAGTGCCCATGTGTTCCAGATGCTTCCCTAGTTTTTCTTCTATTAGTTTGAGTGTGTCTGGTTTGATGTGGAGTTCCTTGATCCACTTGGACTTAAGCTTTGTACAGGGTGATAAGGATGGATTGATCTGCATTCTTCTACATGTTGCCCTCCAGTTGAACTAGCACCATTTGCTGAAAATGCTATCTTTTTTCCATTGG
Organism: Rattus norvegicus; assembly: GCF_021556685.1. Taxonomy (NCBI): domain Eukaryota; kingdom Metazoa; phylum Chordata; class Mammalia; order Rodentia; family Muridae; genus Rattus; species Rattus norvegicus. The sequence goes on along the minus strand of NC_141546.1, from coordinate 65,427,148 downwards.
ATGGTTTTGGCTCCTTTGTCAAAAATCAAGTGACCATAGGTGTGTGGGTTCATTTCTGGGTCTTCAATTCTATTCCATTGGTCTATCTGTCTGTCTCTGTACCAATACCATGCAGTTTTTATCACTATTGCTCTGTAATACTGCTTGAGTTCAGGGATAGTGATTCCCCCTGAAGTCCTTTTATTGTTGAGGATAGCTTTAGCTATCCTGGGTTTTTTGTTATTCCAGATGAATTTGCAAATTGTTCTGTCTAACTCTTTGAAGAATTGGATTGGTATTTTGATGGCGATTGCATTGAATCTATAGATTGCTTTTGGTAAAATGGCCATTTTTACTATATTAATCCTGCCAATCCATGAGCATGGGAGATCTTTCCATCTTCTGAGGTCTTCTTCAATTTCTTTCCTCAGTGTCTTGAAGTTCTTATTGTACAGACCTTTTACTTGCTTGGTTAAAGTCACACCGAGGTACTTTATATTATTTGGGTCTATTATGAAGGGTGTCGTTTCCCTAATTTCTTTCTCGGCTTGTTTCTCTTTTGTATAGAGGAAGGCAACTGATTTATTTGAGTTAATTTTATACCCAGCCACTTTGCTGAAGTTGTTTATCAGCTTTAGTAGTTCTCTGGTGGAACTTTTGGGATCACTTAAATATACTATCATGTCATCTGCAAATAGTGATATTTTGACCTCTTCTTTTCCGATCTGTATCCCCTTGATCTCCTTTTGTTGTCTGATTGCTCTGGCTAGAACTTCAAGAACTATATTGAATAAGTAGGGAGAGAGTGGGCAGCCTTGTCTAGTCCCGGATTTTAGTGGGATTGCTTCAAGTTTCTCTCCATGTAGTTTAATGTTAGCAACTGGTTTGCTGTATATGGCTTTTACTATGTTTAGGTATGGGCCTTGAATTCCTATTCTTTCCAGGACTTTTATCATGAAGGGGTGTTGAATTTTGTCAAATGCTTTCTCAGCATCTAATGAAATGATCATGTGGTTCTGTTCTTTCAGTTTGTTTATATAATGGATCACGTTGATGGTTTTCCGTATATTAAACCATCCCTGCATGCCTGGGATGAAGCCTACTTGATCATGGTGGATGATTGTTTTGATGTGCTCTTGAATTCGGTTTGCCAGAATTTTATTGAGTATTTTTGCGTCGATATTCATAAGGGAAATTGGTCTGAAGTTCTCATTCTTTGTTGTGTCTTTGAGTGGTTTAGGTATAAGAGTAATTGTGGCTTCGTAGAAGGAATTCGGTAGTGCTCCATCTGTTTCAATTTTGTGGAATAGTTTGGATAATATTGGTATGAGGTCTTCTATGAAGGTTTGATAGAATTCTGCACTAAACCCGTCTGGATCTGGGCTCTTTTTGGTTGGGAGACCTTTAATGACTGCTTCTATTTCCTTAGGAGTTATGGGGTTGTTTAACTGGTTTATCTGTTCCTGATTTAACTTCGATACCTGGTATCTGTCTAGGAAATTGTCCATTTCCTGAAGATTTTCAAGTTTTGTTTAATATAGGTTTTTATAATAAGATCTGATGATTTTTTGAATTTCCTCTGAATCTGTAGTTATGTCTCCCTTTTCATTTCTGATTTTGTTAATTTGGACGCACTCTCTGTGTCCTCTCGTTAGTCTGGCTAAGGGTTTATCTATCTTGTTGATTTTCTCAAAGAACCAACTTTTGTTTCTGTTGATTCTTTCTATGGTCCTTTTTGTTTCTACTTGGTTGATATCAGCTGTGAGTTTGATTATTTCCTGCCTTCTACTCCTCCTGGGTGTATTTGCTTCTTTTTGTTCTAGAGCTTTTAGGTGTGCTGTCAAGCTGCTGACATATGCTCTTTCCTGTTTCTTTCTGCAGGCACTCAGCGCTATGAGTTTTCCTCTTAGCACAGCTTTCATTGTGTCCCATAAGTTTGGGTATGTTGTACCTTCATTTTCATTAAATTCTAAAAAGTTTTTAATTTCTTTCTTTATTTCTTCCTTGACCAGGTTATCATTGAGTAGAGCATTGTTCAATTTCCACGTATATGTGGGCATTCTTCCTTGATTGTTATTGAAGACCAGTTTTAGGCCGTGGTGGTCCGATAGCACTCATGGGATTATTTCTATCTTTCTGTACCTGTTGAGGCCTGTTTTTTGACCAATTATATGGTCAATTTTGGAGAAAGTACCATGAGGAGCTGAGAAGAAGGTATATCCTTTTGGTTTAGGATAGAATGTTCTATAAATATCCGTTAAGTCCATTTGGCTCATGACTTCTCTTAGTCTGTCGACATCGCTGTTTAATTTCTGTTTCCATGATCTGTCCATTGATGAGAGTGGGGTGTTGAAATCTCCCACTATTATTGTGTGAGGTGCAATGTGTGTTTTGAGCTTTAGTAAGGTTTCTTTTACGTATGTAGGTGCCCTTGTATTTGGGGCATAGATATTTAGGATTGAGAGTTCATCTTGGTGGATTTTTCCTTTGATGAATATGAAGTGTCCTTCCTTATCTTTTTTGATGACTTTTAGTTGGAAATTGATTTTATTTGATATTAGAATGGCTACTCCAGCTTGCTTCTTCTGACCATTTGCTTGGAAAGTTGTTTTCCAGCCTTTCACTCTGAGGTAGTGTCTGTCTTTGTCTCTGAGGTGTGTTTCCTGTAGGCAGCAGAATGCAGGGTCCTCGTTGCGTATCCAGTTTGTTAATCTATGTCTTTTTATTGGGGAGTTGAGGCCATTGATGTTGAGAGATATTAAGGAATAGTGATTATTGCTTCCTGTTATATTCATATTTGGATGTGAGGTTATGTTTGTGTGCTTTCATTCTCTTTGTTTTGTTGCCAAGACGATTAGTTTCTTGCTTCTTCTAGGGTATAGCTTGCCTCCTTATGTTGGGCTTTACCATTTATTATCCTTTGTAGTGCTGGATTTGTGGAAAGATATTGTGTAAATTTGGTTTTGTCATGGAATATCTTGGTTTCTCCATCAATGTTAATTGAGAGTTTTGCTGGATACAATAACCTGGGCTGGCATTTGTGTTCTCTTAGGGTCTGTATGACATCAGTCCAGGATCTTCTGGCCTTCATAGTTTCTGGCGAGAAGTCTGGTGTGATTCTGATAGGTCTGCCTTTATATGTTACTTGACCTTTTTCCCTTACTGCTTTTAATATTCTTTCTTTATTTTGTGCGTTTGGTGTTTTGACAATTATGTGACGGGAGGTGTTTCTTTTCTGGTCCAATCTATTTGGAGTTCTGTAGGCTTCTTGTATTTCTATGGGTATCTCTTTTTTTAGGTTAGGGAAGTTTTCTTCTATGATTTTGTTGAAGATATTTACTGGTCCTTTGAGCTGGGAGTCTTCACTCTCTTCTATACCTATTATCCTTAGGTTTGATCTTCTCATTGAGTTCTGGATTTCCTGTATGTTTTGGACCAGTAGCTTTGTCCGCTTTACATTATCTTTGACAGTTGAGTCAATGATTTCTATGGAATCTTCTGCTCCTGAGATTCTCTCTTCCATCTCTTGTATTCTGTTGGTGAAGCTTGTATCTACAGCTCCTTGTCTCTTCTTTTGGTTTTCTATATCCAGGGTTGTTTCCATGTGTTCTTTCTTGATTGCTTCTATTTCCGTTTTTAATTCCTTCAACTGTTTGATTGTGTTTTCCTGGAATTCTTTCAGGGATTTTTGTGTCTCCTCTCTATGGGCTTCTACTTGTTTATTTATGTTTTCCTCGAATTCTTTCAGGCATTTTTGCGATTCCTCTCTGTAGGCTTCTACTTGTTCTCTAAGGGAGTTCTTCACGTCTTTCTTGAAGTCCTCCAGCATCATGATCAAAAATGATTTTGAAACTAGATCTTGCTTTTCTGGTGTGTTTGGATATTCCATGTTTGTTTTGATGGGAGAATTGGGCTCCGATGGTGCCATGTAGTCTTGGTTTCTGTTGCCTAGGTTCCTGCGCTTGCCTCTCGCCATCAGATTATCTCTAGTGTTACTTTGTTCTGCTATTTCTGACAGTGGCTAGACTGTCCTATAAGCCTGTGTGTCAGGAGTGCTGTAGACCTGTTTTCCTCTCTTTCAGTCAGTTATGGGGACAGAGTGTTCTGCTTTCGGGCGTGTAGTTTTTCCTTTGTACAGGTCTTCAGCTGTTCCTGTGGGCCTGTGTCTTGAGTTCACCAGGCAGCTTTCTTGCAGCAGAAAATTTGGTCTTACCTGTGGTCCCGAGGCTCAAGTTCGCTCGTGGGGTGCTGCCCACGGGCTCTCTGCAGCGGCAGCAACCAGGAAGACCTGTGCCGCCCCTTCCGGGAGCTTCAGTGCACCAGGGTTCCAGATGGTCTTTGGCTTTTTCCTCTGGCGTCCGAGATGTGTGTGCAGGGAGCAGTCTCTTCTGGTTTCCCAGGCTTGTCTGCCTCTCTGATTAAACCCTCACTTACAAAGAAAGTCCATTCTTTTTTTCAGTGACCTCAGAGGTGGCATGTTTTTTGTAATAAACTTGAATCTTACAGATAAAATATACTACAAAATCATGTCAGAATAATAGAATGCATGACTCATATGAGAACTGCTGAATAGTTTGTCATTCCATCTGATTTTCTCATCTAAAAAAAATCTTAGAGGTTGATGCTGCCAGCAATATAACCTCCATATATGATTTTCATGGTCCAGACACAATTACAACCGTGAAGATAAGCCTGTAGGTGCACAGCACTTGATGCATTGCAGATACGTGCCACCTTATAGAAATGTAAGAGCAAGATGGTTCCAAGAGGCTCTTTTGTTATGGCCAAACCAGGAAGAGAGGAACTTGAACTCAAGGATCTAACTCCTGGGGTTCTAGGCCAGATTGCCTCTTGACTGACTTAGATAGACTTAGATAGATAGACTGACTTTTGTGGCCTTTTTCTACCTTGTCTTTGTGCTATAGGACTCTGAAGTGGAAACTGAGGGTCCGGCAGTTCCTATTGATGAGGCCATGAGGATAAAACACTTAATTCATATACAAGACCACCTTGCTGTTGCGCACAGTGAGGGCTGTGGTGATGCTGGTCACCTCTGTTAGGTTTTACTGTCCTTGTCCTTTAGGTGGCTGTACAGGAGAAGAGGCATGGCATAGGATGGAGGAATACCGCCTTTAGTGCATTTGTTTAATTTCTCTTATAAACAACTCCCTTCTAGTTAACATTTTTCAAATCTAGTTTTTCAGCCCTTGGAGGTATTTTTCTCTCTTCCACTTCCAAATATAAAGCCATTCCTTTATCCCCTTTTTAAAAAAGATATACAAAACCACTGTGCTTTGTTGCGTTTACAGAAAGGAGAGCTGATTTCAACGGGCAATGCCAAGTTTTCTGCAGGGGCTGATGGGAGTCTGTATGTGGTGTCACCAGGAAGCGAGGAGAGTGGAGAGTACATCTGCACAGCCACCAATGCAGCCGGCTATGCCAAGAGGAAAGTGCAGCTGACTGTCTATGGTGAGAGCCACCCAAGGGAGGGTTGCCTTTCAAATGGCCCACACATGCACAATCTCACAGTTTCGTCCATAGGTACCCAAAGGCGAAGCTCTCCCCTAAGTTGATGTGTAAACAAAGAAACATTTTTAGTTTCACTGCCAACCAAAAACCACCTCTACTTAGATTCTGATTTGCAGGGAAGCAATTATATAACCTTTTGGAAAATTCCATGCTATTTCCCCAAGAACTGTGCTCACCACATTCAACATTTTACAGAGACAGCAGTGAGCTAAAACTCCTTGTGGAGCCAAGCCTCAGCTGTGTCTTGGGTAGCCGCCTTCTGTTTCAGGGGCTACTGCTCCTCTGAGCAGACTTGAGGCCATTTCAGCTGTGCTTAAAGGGATGACTAAGGAGGGAAGCTCACTCTTCCTTTCTAGTTCTCTCTAAACGCATTAATAGCAAGTTTCAGATGTGCCCAGAATCTTGGGAATCAACATCTTCTTGTAAATTATTTAAGAGCATTAGAAGTCTAGATTTTTAACTTAAATGAAACTATGATTGTTTTCAATGCATTATTTCCCCTTCCACATCCTGTGTTTCTTTTAGTAAGACCCAGAGTGTTCGGGGACCAAAGAGGACTGTCCCAAGATAAGCCTGTGGAGATCTCTGTCCTGGCTGGGGAGGAGGCAACCCTTCCCTGTGAAGCGAAGAGCTTACCTCCACCAATCATTACCTGGGCCAAAGATAGCCAGCTCATCTCTCCGTTTTCTCCAAGGTAGGAGATCCAGTTGAACAGCAACACAGGGAGACGTAACCTGCTGGAATGGTGCCTGTGATTGCTTGCAAATGTATCAATATATAACCTAACGTTTGGGCTCGTTCACATGCACATCTGAGTTATGTATACCTTGCACCTCATTTCCCCAGGTTGTAAATGCTAAGACGGATTTGCCACAGTTCCCACTGGGACGTTTTACTAGGTAATTTTTGAAGTGGAGCAGATTTGTGTGCGTGCCTCGCTCAACCCTGCTGTGGGCAGCACGCAGAGTTCTGTTGCTCTCAGAGAGGCAGTAAAACACGGAAAGCACTGTCATGTATGAGACTTGACTTGTGTTAGCTGGTTTTGTAAATCATTCTGGTTAAACCCACTCATAAAGAAAGGTTCATTGAGATGATGTCATTTATAAGCTGAGTGACACAGCAAGAATGCCAGGGCTTTAGGTCAAAATGGCTGTTGCCATTTGGGTTAAAATATATCTTTGTCACCTAGAGCTTACCTAGATCCAAGGGACAGCTTTGAATTTCATATCTTTTATTTATACAATGGGACTATAGTTTCTGGAGGGAGTTCTATGAGACAATGTGCTGGAGAGATGGCTCAGTGCTTATGAGCATTTGCTCCTCTTGCAGAGGACCCAGGTTTAATTCCTAGAACTCCATGGCAGCTCACAGACACAAGTAACTCTACTTATAGGGGATCTGCCACAAACTTCTCACCCATGCAGATGCTACACACACACACACGGTGCACATACTTACAAACACACATGCACATGAAATAATCATTGTAAAATATAATTATAGCTGCTGCCTATTATTAGGCTTATTGGCATATAATTGTAAAGCCATGAATTTGTATGTGTATATTTTCTACTACTGATGATAAGAAAATAACGGGAACAACTTTACATAATTTGGAAAGAATTTTACTAAGTGTCATAAAGTAAAATATAGAGAGTCACTTATAAAGCAGTTTGTAATATAAACCCTTTCCCAGCCAGGATTTCTGTCCTCTCTTCCTTGTGCAACCTTTCATCTGTAAGTAACCCTAAAAATGGTTGTCAATTTTGTTTTCCCTTCTATATTTAATTTGAACATCTAAAATACATTATTACTACTTCACTCCTTGCTTTATTGTGTTACACACACTCACTACTGTACACACGGAGTCAGCACATTCACTGTAACTAGTCTATGTGCACACACTCACTACTGTACACACAGAGTCAGCACACTCACTGTAACTAGTCTATGTGCACACACTACTGTACACACGGAGTCAGCACACTCACTGTAACTAGTCTATGTGCACACACTCACTATTGTACACATAGAGTCAGCACATTCACTGTAACTAGTCTATGTGCACACACTCACTACTGTACACATAGAGTCAGCACACTCACTGTAACTAGTCTATGTGCACACACTCACTACTGTACACACACAGTCAGCACACTCACTGTAACTAGTCTATGTGCACACACTCACTACTGTACACACGGAGTCAGCACATTCACTGTAACTAGTCTATGTGCACACACTCACTACTGTACACATAGAGTCAGCACACTCACTGTAACTAGTCTATGTGCACACACTCACTACTGTACACACGGAGTCAGCACATTCACTGTAACTAGTCTATGTGCACACACTCACTACTGTACACATAGAGTCAGCACATTCACTGTAACTAGTCTATGTGCACACACTCACTACTGTACACACAGAGTCAGCACATTCACTGTAACTAGTCTATGTGCACACACTCACTACTGTACACACAGAATCAGCACATTCACTGTAACTAGTCTATGTGCACACACTCACTACTGTACACACAGAGTCAGCACATTCACAGTAACTTGTCTATGTGCACACACTCACTACTGTACACACAGAATCAGCACATTCACTGTAACTAGTCTATGTGCACACACTCACTACTGTACACACAGAGTCAGCACATTCACAGTAACTTGTCTATGTGCACACACTCACTACTGTACACACAGAGTCAGCACATTCACAGTAACTTGTCTATGTGCACACACTCACTACTGTACACACAGAGTCAGAACATTCACTGTAACTAGTCTATGTGCACACACTCACTACTGTACACATAGAGTCAGCACATTCACTGTAACTAGTCTATGTGCACACACTCACTACTGTACACACAGAGTCAGCACATTCACAGTAACTTGTCTATGTGCACACACTCACTACTGTACAAATAGAGTCAGCATATTGACTGTAATTAGTCTACACACAGTCTACCTTTCATTCAACCGTTGCCCTCCTTGTAGATGCTGCGGTCTGCTTGTTATTTCTTTTGAATTACTTTCTTTTCAAAGCTTTTTAATATGTCTGCTTGCATGCAGATGCATGGAAGTTTTAGAGCCTGTAACACAGAACTATGCTTTCTTGTCAGAACAGATTCCTCACCCACTCAGAGAAGAAGGGGAGGGACAGATGGGGAAGAATTGTGGGAGGGACAACTGGGAGTGGGCAGTGAGCAGGATATAAAGTGAATAAGTAAAAAATTGAATTTAATTTAACAAAATTCAAAAGCATTCAAAGATCCCATTTCACACCCACTGGAAAGCAGAGACATCTAATCCAGTCAAAGCGGCATATTTGTTAGGAACTGCAGCCTGGTCCTCTGAATTCTGTTGCCAGAAAGTAAAAGGAGAACCTCCCCTCAGAAATGCTATGGGCAATACCTCCATGATGGGACTCTTGGGATGTGCCAGAGTAGAGGGGGGATATCCCAAGAGCTGTTGCCTGTGCCTGGGATATGCTCTTCTTGTGGGCTGCCTTGTCTGACATCACTGGGAGAGGAAGACCTAGCCTGGCAGATAGGTTTTGAATCTTATGGGCCTGACTTTGAGTGAGCATGTGTTACATGTGCCCGTTTGCTGGTCATCCATGCTGTCTGTGAATTGCCTCTTTAAAGTGTCCTCACAGTTTTATGGGGACATGTCTTTTTCTAGCTGGGCATGTATATTTGATATTTGGCTTTGATAACAAATTTTTGTCTGACATGTGTATTGAAATGTTCCTCTCTATTACTATGGCTTTAAGTTTATTTAAGAATGGTGTTTTTGTTTGAGGATAAGTTTTCAATACTTTTAAAGACTTCAAACCTATGCTCTGAAGGTTTTTATTTCTTGCATCCTTCTGGGATTATATTCAAAACATTAAATGTTTTTGCCTTTTTAAAAGGTTTACTTTTCATAACTGAGGCTCCACTCTCTGAATTTTTATATTGTATATTGTATTAAGTAGTACTGTGGTTTAGTTTATTTTTCTCAATTGGAAAATCAATTACCTAAGATCATTTTGAATAGTAAATCTTCCTATGGTGTGCATTGTTTGTTTGCTGGGCTTAAACCCAGGATCTTATATATTCTAGATAAATACAATTGAACTACATTCTCAGGCCCTTTCTGTCTATCTCTCCATTTTCCCTCTAATACTGGAAACAACATGTGTTTCTGCGCATGAATGTGCCATCTTGGAGGTCTCTGTCCCTAATTCTAGTTTGACTTAGCTCTATAAGGAACCTTGATATGAGGTAGGTCTATGTGGCTCTGGCAGTTCCTGAAAAGGACTTTAATACAACTTTAATAATACTTAATAACACCCAGTCCATCATTATTTAATTATTTATTAAAAACATATTTAAAAATATATACTTTTGTTTGCCTTTACTGAAACATACTCAATTATTTGTCAAGCATTGCAAAAAATGAAAGATATAGTCACTAGTAAGTTGCCCAATGCCGTTGTGAAAAAGCTTTCTATCCCTGCCCTGTGAGAAACCTTCATTAAACTCACAGAGTCTTAAAGAAGACAGGAAAATGGAGGGCCTCTGGTTGAGATCCGTGAAGGTGACAGGAAGATATGAGAATAAGTGGGGGTTAAATATGACCAAATACTTTAAATTCATATACGAACATGTAGCACAGTCCATGACTGTGCTCAGTAACATAGGCTAAAAAATACAGAAAAAGAAAAATGTTCAAAGTAAGTTGAAAGTTTTACAACACACATTTGCTCTGTGTAGCTGTAACCTACGGACACACAGAGACATGCAGCCATTTGACACTTTAAAACAACGGTGTTAGGTTTAAAGGTAAAAGAAAAATGGCTTTTCTGTTTATAATGATACTGTACAGAATATAAAAGGTAATTACGAGAATTCTGTTCCTATGGCTGATATCAGCTACAGTGGAGAGAACTTTCAAAAGCTGCGTGCAGCACAGGAATTTCACGCTGAAGGGAGGCTGCATGGGGAATGTTTGCGTTCTTGTATTCCGTGGTCTGATGTGTGGGTTTCCCTTTTAGACACACGTTCCTGCCTTCTGGCTCAATGAAGATCACAGAAACACGCATTTCAGACAGTGGGATGTATCTGTGTGTGGCCACAAATATTGCTGGGAATGTGACTCAATCCGTTAAATTAAGCGTCCATGGTGAGTGTTCAAGGGGTGGCCAGTGATAACTCTGTCCCCGGGGCCACAGCCTTTGAGACAGTGAACCTCCAAGATGGATGGAGACTCAAGATTTCTGAGTTGTAAGTCTGTCATTCTCTTTCATTTACTCTGAAAGGTCTGTTAGCCATCTACAAATAACTCCCCCTTCTCCAGTTTCGAGTGTACTGATTACATTTGTGGATCTCATTTCATCTAGGTGTTTAGTCATTTATCTCTCTGAGTTGACATGCAGTGGAGGAAATGTGTTTAAAACATTGAGGGCGAGCGCTCCTCTCACAGAAGAGGATCATACTTTTTAAATAGTCGGATTTGACATATGACGAACACAGTGACTGAAAAAAGAAATGCTCCCTTTGATCATTATTTGATTACATGATGCTTCTCCCATGGAAGTGTTTTATCCCTTTAATTTATGACAGCCCACCAACTATCTGTCCCTTCAGTGCAGTGGTTCCCTATCTCCATGAAAGATACTGTGTAGATCCCAGATGGCTAAATGTCAGAGGAAATTCCCTGAGAGGGCACTGACCTAGCTGCATTTCTACACCAGTTGTCCCACTGAACTCGAGTTTTTGACATTAAAGGAAGGTCCCACTGCTTACCAACTCTCAGGCAATAGGCATATTAATCACGTAACCTATTTTATCTTTAGACAATAGATACTAGCTATGTTTTTTTTTAACTGACTACACAAAAAGACCTGTTTTCTGGTTTGCTCTGATAGATAGGGGTCCGGAAAGGGCTTTTAACCTTACATTACTTATAAACTAAAGGAAACTCACCAATGTTAAGTGCTCACTACTCGTCAAATGTGGGACCAGGAGTCCCGTATCCATCATTTCCTGTAGTTCTTTCAGTGAATTGTTGCTGTGCTTGCACAGTTAGTTTTGCCTAGATGGTTAAAATGGGCCTATAGAGACTTGCTGTCATGTCCACACCACACAGCTAATAAGTGGCTATTCTACTCTTTTTTGTGTGTGACTTCCTGGTAAAAAGTTCTCCTTCAGCGTCAAAAAAAATATAGGGACTTTTAAATATTTGATGATTAATGCTCAGTTGTGTTTTCTAGTTCCTCCAAAAATACAGCATGGAAATAGACACCTAAAAGTCCAAGTCGGCCAGAGAGTGGACATCCCGTGCAATGCCCATGGGTCTCCTCCTCCCGTCATCACCTGGTTTAAAAGTGGAAGGCCCATGCCGTTCAATGGAGTGCAGCATCCTGGTAGCCCAGATGGAATGCTGACCATTGAGCAGACCACACTCTCAGATGCTGGCACATACACATGCACTGCCACAAACATAGCCGGAAGTGATGAAGCAGAGGTCACCTTGCATGTCCAAGGTGGGTTTTGGCATAAGAGATATGTCTGGTTGGGTGAGGCTGAGGAGTGGAACAAGACCCCTGAGCTGTCTAAACGGGACATGCAATCATGGATCTCTTTAGGGGGATTTCTGCATAGAACTTTAGCTTTAAAGGGATCGTTAACCAGAAGCAAACACAGGATTGGCTAAGCCTGAATGACATTTCCATGTTTACTTTTGAAACTGAAGTCCCTGGCGTATATAATGAAGCGGTCCTAGATAAATGGCCCACCCAGTATTTCTGGTTTGGGAGAAGTTGCAGCTGCGGCTAGCCGGGGTAGCATTTCACCTCATACCTCAGCTCAACTGATCCCTGAGAGGTCACGGCTCACTGCTCCTCTATTGTTGGCTTTATTTTGAGGTTTGTTATGTAGGTTGGGCCTAATGCCTGTCATGGTTTAGGCCATGGTGGTGACATCGTGACCCAAAGCCCCTGGTTTCTTGAGCTAATCTAGCGCGAGTAGACTTAAAGCAAGCAAGGTTCATAGAGAAGGAAAAAGTGTGGTGTGGAATTAAAAGGATTGCTGTTCTGGGAGTGGGGTTGGGTTGCCAGGTAGGAGTTTTTTAATTCTCTAAAGGAGTAGGATTTAAGTGAGAGCTTCCTAGCTGGCAGGAACTAATCATTGGATGTTTGCTGTCTCACCCTGCCAGAGGGAATGTCAGTAAAGGCAGGAAGTTAGGTCAGTGGGGTATAGTAATCAGCACACTTAGCACTTAAAGATGGAGGCATCTCAGTTCCCGGGGAATGAAGGTCTAGGATGTTAGTAGGGAACTTATTAGCTCATTTATTCAGTCAACAAACCTTACTAAGTGTCTATGCTCAGAGTCAAAGGAGATAGACATGTCTAATATTCTTGCAAATCTCAGAGGTACATAATTATAGACTCTGTACATGGGTTGGGTAGAATATTTATCCAAATGGGACTGTATTTCATAATAGTAGACCTATAAGAAGCGTATTAAAATGGATAAGAGAGTATAGAGATTTGCATGGGAATGTAAGGATATAAAGATACAAATATGGGGACATACACGGTGCTACGTGATTGAACAACAGACAGACGTGTCTGTCTGTCGGGAGGTCAGAAAGGCAGAACATCACTAAGTGACCAAAGAATAAGGAAATCAGCATGAGAGAATGTGCGAGGAAAGCCAGACACAATGCATTTGTTTTCCTACTAGAACCACCCACAGTGGAAGACCTGCAACCTCCCTTTAACACTCCGTTCCAAGAACGGTTGGCCAATCAGCGCATGGCATTTCCATGCCCTGCAAAAGGTATGTAAGACTCAGGGACACGGGCATGGGTGGAGCTTGTAATAATGTGATATGACTCCAGGATTCTTCATTGCACTCAAAATATCACACTTGTACAGTTCCACCTGCCAGCCCTTGTTATAACGTTTGAACATAACAGAAACTCCCTCGCTTCAAACGACTCTTTGAATTGGTACCTTTGCATCCCTCACATTTTATTTCTCTCACTGAAAGGCTCTCCCAACCCTTCAAGCTTGCTTAATCTAGGTTGGGGATTTAGCTCAGTGGTAGAGCGCTTGCCTAGCAAGCACAAGGCCCTGGGTTCGATACCCAGCTCCAAAAAGAAAAAAAAAGTAAGCTTGCTTAATCTAAGACTCTTTTCAAGATAGTTCAATGCTTTTCTGCTGCTTTTCATTTCATTCCTTCTGGAGGTGTTTTCTTTTTAAAAATGTCACAGTAGAGCTATTCGCATTATTATCTATTAATGGTAATCAATAAGGTTGCAAATTAGGGCCATCACCCATCTGAGGCAATTTTATCTTGATCCTTTTTTAGTCATTTATTAACTTATCTATTTATTCACTTTACATCCTGATTGCAACCCCCCTTCCTCCTCTCCTCCCAGTCCCACCATTACAAATCCTTCCCCCCACTGTCCCCTCCCCTTCTCCTCATAGAAGGGGAAGTCCCTTGGGTACTACTCCACCTGGGACATCTAGTCCCAGCAGGGCTAAGCACATCCTTTCCCACTGAGGCCTAGCCTGGCAATCTACTTAGTAGAAGGGGAACCAATAGCAGGCAACAGAGTCAGAGACAGCCCCTGCCCCAGTTGTTAAGGAACCCACATGAACACTAAGCTGCAAGTCGGCCACAAGTGTATTAGAGTATTGCATGCTCTTTGGTGGTGGTTCAGTTTCTGTGAGCGGCATGGGGCCAGGGTAGTCAACTCTGTAGGTCTTCTTGTGTTGTCCTAGACCCCTCTGGCTGGCTCAATCCTATCCCCAACTCTTCTACAAGACTCCCTGAGCTCCACCTGATGCTTAGCTGTGGTTCTTTGCATGTGTCTCCATCTGCTGCTGAATGAGGTCTCCTTGAAAGGCTTCTTCATCCAGCAACAGATTTAATCCTTCTTTTTTCTAAGTCTACCCACATTGGCAATTCTGGGACTATGTCATATATAACACGCCTCTCAGTGGTTTTTCAAAACCATGCCTTTCCTATAATAATAATTATTTATTATTATTATTGTTATTGCTATTATTATTGTTATTATTATTATGCGTGTGAAGAATTTTGAGGAGTCAGTTCTCTCCTTCCACTGTGGATTCTAAGGGTCAAAATCAGTCATCAGACTTCACAGCAAGGACTTTTAGCCAGCGAGCCATCTCATTGGCCCACTTTCTGTTGTCTTTGTTATAAATGTCATCTTGATAATTGTTATTCTAGTAATCTTAAATAAAAGGTAGTGCTCTGCTTTTTTTTCTTCTGCCTGTCCATTTACCTTTTCATGTTCTACTTTAATAAATGTTAATGGGAAAGTCTGGTTGATATCCACAAAGGAAGGATGGGATAACAGGAAATGACTGTAACCTTTTTTCTCAGAATGAGGACAGATGGCTGGAGTCAATCAGCTTTACTCTCTTTTCCACATTAGTCAAAAATCTCATACCTACTGAGATGAAATATGTTATCTTTTCATTTTCCCCTTGTAAATATGCCTTCCCTAATCACTTTAATATAACATTAGTTAGTAATGAATTTAGCTTCCCCAGTACATTGCATATATTTCAGTCATCTTTTTGGACTTATCCTGGATTGTACATCCTACTTTTAATAAATTTCTTATCTTAGAATTGATTGCTAACTACCTCTTATGAAATCCTATTGGTTTTATTTAATGGGCTTTGTCTTCAGTGTAGAAATTAATTGAGTTTTAAAGTGTTTAGAATTGTGCCTTTTAAATTTTTACTAAGTAACATATTCACAACACGGTGACTGATTTTCTATCCATAATATCCTCTTTGGTTTTATTTTACATTTAATACAGTTTTTTATCATTTACAACTACAAACATGTGACTTCTATTTGTTCTGCTATCCACTAGTAAATCCAGGAAAATATATTTTTTCTCATCACTTTGTCAACTTTTAGAGAATTGAACTCTTGTCTTTGATGAACAGATAAGATGTTGAAAGGGTATGTGGGCAGTGGGAGCTCCTCATATTTGCTGGATAGAGCCTTTCCCCCAGTAACTATAGGCCACAGATTGCGTTCTTTGTAAATTCTCTTTGTTGGGCGGATTCCTGGCCTATTCCTGTAACAACCCCATGCTTTGCTGCGTTTACTTCACTCCTAGGTTCCCTACGTATCCTGTCAGTTTGATGGCTGCACATATTTTCTACCCCTAGTCACTACTGTAGTGAACTCACCAGAAAAAAAAAAATGATTTCCTTGTAGTCTGAGTTTTCTGATCAAAAGCAACTTTGATCAACTGGAAGCCACAAGTCTGAAAATACTTGTCTTTTTTCACTTGGAGTCATGAAAAAACTACCATTAACTGTCACCTCTTGGCTTTTATCCTGAAAGTGGCACAGGGCCTCAGGATACACATTGTAGTCACAACAGGAAGTCTATCTGTTCTGAATGTATTTGATTTTTTTAAAAAAAACATTTAATTTTGTTATAAAAAGGCTTTAATTTCCTACTTAGGTACTCCTAAACCAACCATCAAGTGGTTACACAATGGTAAAGAGGTGACAGGGCAGGAGCCTGGTGTCTCTATCTTGGAAGATGGAGCGCTATTGGTAATCGCTTCTGTTACACCACTCAACAATGGCGAGTACATCTGTGTGGCCGTCAACGAAGCCGGGACCACAGAAAGGAAATACAACCTCAGAGTTCACGGTAAATGTAGATTAAAATACTAAAGCCACATAGCTAAACGTATGACTGTTTCGAATTCTTGCATGTTTGTCATTTAGTCAATATATGATTCTTTAACATTAATATAAATGTATTAATATCAAACAGAAGGTAGGAAAATAGGTTTGTATCTACTCGTCATTCAACACTTCATGCATTTTTAGTTGAGACTTTACATCCCTCAAAGTTTAAATAGGAGATAAAAATACAGCATGAAATCCTGTTCTCCCTGGTAAGTCATTCTCTTACCTACTCCAGAGCAAAACAGTTTCACACACTCTGTTGGCATGGCTTCTCAGAGATTTCCATAAGACAAAAAAGTGTGAAACCTGATGGATATAGATAGAATATAGATGATAGAATATTATACCCACTCTCTGTACCTGGGCTATTTCATTGAAAAATCTATAGTATGAATTATTCTAGTCTTTAACTGTTATCTATAACATCTCTCTGAATGAGTTCATAGAATTTATTTAACCTTCCTCTACTAATGTATTAGTACTGGTTAGTATTGTACTAATGTATTTGTAATGTAGTAAGTATCCAGATTGTTACCGGTTTTTCACAACTATTTAAACTTTCAAAGAAAAAATTTAAACCTGTGTCATTTTGTGGGAGTATGTGAGTTTTAGGTTTTGGTGCCTATGGTTTTCATAGACACCGTGTGCAGTCACTCCCACAGTCAAGTGGTAAGTGTTATTGCTTAAACGAGTCTCCTAAGACTTTACCTCAGATAATTCATCCTTCAAGTTATACTAAATGTCATCCTGAACTTAAGACCTCGCCATAAAACACACCATTACATCAGGATTTTTATTTGTAAACGTATTGGCAGACACTTCTCGTTTATAAGAAAGCATGTGTTTGCATATACCTACCTTTTCTACCCTCTCTTACTTTTGACACTCGGAGCTCCTGTTGATCACAAGACCATCCAGTCCTGATTCCTCTCTTTTGCAGTTCCACCAGTAATTAAAGATAAAGAACATGTGAGCAATGTGTCCGTGTTGGTAAACCAACTGGCCAGCCTCTACTGTGAAGTAGAAGGAACTCCGTCCCCGGTCATAATGTGGTATAAGGATGACATCCAGGTAAATGCAGACACCAAATGTGTACAGTTCTCTGCCTCTGTACCCGGATGAATCGTTCGGTTGTGAGTTTCTTCTCAGTGATGACAAACACCGCTTCTCTGCTCTCACTGTGGAGAGCTCTGGAAATAATAGCCCTCTGCTTCGTGCAGGTGACAGAAAGCAGCACTGTTCAGATCGTGAATAATGGAAAGATTCTAAAACTCTTCAAGGCGTCTGCAGAGGATACCGGAAGATACTCCTGCAAAGCGATTAATATTGCAGGAACCTCTCAGAAGGACTTTAGTGTGAATGTACTAGGTAAGGAAAAACCTCCTTTTAAAATAAACCTATACATTACATGCATTTCTTATGTATGCCAAAATAAAGAGATATGAAATAGATAGGAGAAATACCATTTACACCATTCTTTAGTAGGTTGTTTTTTAATTTTAGATATTTAAAATACAAAGATGGCTTTGACTCACCTATCCCAAGGTACCGTGAACTTAAAAGTGACGCAGTGTATGTTAAAGATTTCTCTAGACAGCAGCTATGTAGAGAAGTAGTTATTTATATGCATAGGTAGCTATGAGATATGGTGCAATTATTATGATGTGGACATCTCCTGAAGCCAGCAGGATGCTTGAATCAACCCTGGTTGCAATTGGGAGAAGACGTCTAAGAGAATGTGATGGGTGTTTCTAACACGAAGGGAATTCTGAAAGCTAGTCATCACTGTATAGATTACTATACATCACTATAGATTATGATACACGTAATTTTAAGTGGTGTCATTAGTTTAATTTTTAGTTAATAAAGTTATATTTGACATTATAAGTTTATCCCATGGCAAACAACCTTCTCTCTATTTAATGTTTTGTTATCAAAATAAGCATGTAATTGGTGTTTTTAGTGAAGGTGAAGCCTGGAAGTGGATATGGTCATAAAAACTTGCATCCATCAATTCCCTTACTTTCCCCCAAATCTGAACTCCATTATGTTTGCTTTTCCTACAGCTAGATGTGTATTTATTCACAGCCCATATGAGCAACCTTGGCATGTTTTGTCTCACTGGTCTTGGCATCGTATCTCCTGATATTCATTCCCTCCACAAATGCCATCTGTGTCCGACAAGTCCCAAATGCTCAGCTTTAGCTCAGAATTCTTTGAACACTAGGAAAAGCTATCTAGTCTTCACCATCCTATCTTTTTATATTTTTATGTACTTATCAAATCTTTGTTATTTTCAAGAGAGTCTCACTAGTTTCATAGGCTGACCTTGAACTCACAATTTTCCTCCCTCAGCCTCCTGAAGGCTGGGGTAATAGAGGCGTGGTATGACGTCCATGTTTCCTTAGCATGTTCTCTCGAATAACTTCTTCATGTGTTGTTGAATGTGGTGGTGCTATGTCAAACTGAAAGATCCTAGTAAATGTTGAGGTCTCTGAGTGACCTGCTTCCTGACCCTTCCCTTTATCCTCGCTCTATGACGACTTTCTAACTGTCTGCTTCTTCCCATTGCATGGGGAAGGCATATTTTTATTTAAGCCCCTTAGCTTCCTCCCTGTACCCACTCTTTACCAATCTCACCTATTCTTCACCCAGCAACGAGTGAGCTCTTTCTATAAATACCTTATCAAGCCATACCTCTTCCCCACCAAACCCCTGTAACTGTCCAGTGATTTTATGAAGATGAATATCAGACCACACCACATGAAACAAGAGCGAGGAATAGATGGTGGGGAAATTATACATGAGTACTTTCATTTGTATAATTCCTAGGATAAAATTGAGTCTATCCTTTTGTATGCTGTATAGCATATTCATACTAAGTTTTGTATAGATGAGAAGGACTGGGGTAGACATGACACACTAGGCAGGATACGATCCACAGGAGACTGATGTTGCCCATATCAATCATTATCATAAATGTGCAGCAATAGCGCATTGGATCACATGAACTTTTTGGCTCGATTACATTCCATGAGTTGTGCGCATGACTTACTATGCCTCAAAATGACCTCTGTTCTATCATTATGTTTGTAGGTAACTGCCCTGCTAACACAATTTCATAGAAATATTCCTGGATTCTAAGCTAACATTTGGTGTGATGTGAAAGGGAGTTCTCAGGAGATGTTTTGTTTCTGACATTGGAACACTGTTGAAATACTTTGATAACCACTGACTGCCTGCTTCTTCCCCACATCTTTGTGCTAAGTCATATACATTATGATAAAATGTCTTTTTTCAAGTTCCACCCAGCATACAAGGTGCCGGCTCCCCAAATGAAGTCTCAGTTGTTCTTAACCACAACATCACCCTACAGTGCCCGGTCAGAGGCACTCCCTTTCCGGCTATTCACTGGTTCAAGGATGGCAAGTGAGTATCTTTCTGTCTTTGTTTAAGGGTGTACTTTATAGGAAACAGATACCCCGATGTGTAGTCTCTACCTCCTTATTCATCACCTTAGAATATACATTATTTAATGAAAGAGAAAAAATCTTGCTTTTTAAAAGTAACATTTTAATAAACAATCATCCAGTAATATCTTCCAATTTTCAGACGACAAAGCTCTTTATAAATTTGGGGAGTTTATTATAGAAATGGATAAGTTTATAATTAGTGCACACCAAAATTCTCTGCACATGTATTATCATAAAATCCGATTCCAATGAAGAGATAATTAGGCCTTTACATGGGACTGAGCTATTGAGAAGGAACAATGGGCTTCGAGAACATAATGAATTCATAGACTCTGTCTGAATGAGGTAGGAGGTACAGACAGGGATTGCACTTCCTCCATTGCAAGCCTCAAGGAAGGCCATTGCCCACACCGCAAAGGCAGCAGTGGCTTACAGTGGTTCAGAGGTTACTTTGCATAGTATGGCTACAGTTTGTGCTGTAATTCCTGTCTGATGAGAAGGAATCTAAGGACTCAGTAGCAGAGAGTCTAGATTGTCCGTGCATAAAATATAGGAATCATTTAAACTTCCAAGAAATCAGTGAGGCAGACACCATAGCGTCCATTCTACGACACCGAAGCGGACATGCATGTCCAGCAGGAGGCACGTCTGCTGATGCTCCCCACAATGCTGCCCTGGCAGATGAGTGAAACTGGCTCATGCCAGACCTCAGGAAACAGATAACATAAGACCAGGATAATCTGCTTCAAGTAACCCGCAGCTACCAGACAGAGCACCAGGGATATGTAGGAGAAGAGCACGATGTCATTTACACGAAAGCTTAGGTTCCTTCGGGATGCATTTAGGAATAAATGTTGCTTAGTGAAAACGAGATGGATAAAAACCAAACTGATTGTGACAAGGAGTCAGAGAGACGGCTCACATTAGTGACAGTACACCAAGAATGGGTTTTTCAACACTAATGCCTAGGCTTATTCGTTTAAGTTTTGTTTAACCTTTATTATTAATAATAAAATCCCCCAAAGTTTTATGGATTTAAGTAACACCAAATGTTCACTCTTTTAAAAAACATCTCCAAATGCACTACAGCAGTGGTTTATGACCTTTTGGGAGGGTCCAATGACCCTTTTGCTTGGGAAACTACAAATGGACCTATGAAATAATTTTTTCTAGGCCTTTATTTTTGGGGGATCCTAACATTGAACTCTCAGACAGAGGACAGAATTTACATCTGAGAAATGCACGGAGAAGTGACAAGGGGCGCTACCAATGTTCTGTGTCCAATGCAGCTGGCAAGCAAGCCAAGGATATAAAGCTCACTCTCTACGGTGAGTGTGACCTTTCTCATGCTGACACCGTTATTCCATTCTAAGCTGAAAACTGAAAGTTTATTCTACTGTTTATTGTCCTTTTCCTCCATGACCTGTACTTAGGAATGTTAGGCAAGTAAAGAGGAGTCTGCCTTTATGTTTTAAACCTTCACAGCGTGTTCAGTTTTCTAATGCTATTCATCCTTAGCTGTGGATTTATTAAAATTATTTAGTAATTTTAATATGGTAAACCTTTCCCGAGTTAGTTAGCATAAGCATAAATACTTTAGGTGTTAAAAAAACTTATAAAGTGTATAAATGCACAAACACATTGACGCAACTAGTATACCAAGTTCGGTTGTTATATTTTCACTCCATCTTGGCTTTTATCCTGCCTATGTGGTAATATTTTTCATGCCATGTATTGTTCTGTTTTCCTCATTTCTTCTTTTCCATAAATAATTTGTCTTAGTTATATTTCTATTGCCATGACAAAACCCTGTGATCAACGCAACTTATAAAAGAAAGCATTTGACTTGGGGATTATAGTTCCAGAGGCTCAGAGTCCTTACCCTCTTGGCAGGGAGCTTGGGGTCAGCAAGCAGTAATGGCACTGGAGCAGGGCAACCCATGAGTAGCATAGGCCTTTGAATCTTCAAATCCTACTTTCAATGAAACACCTCCTCTGACAAAGCCGCACCTCTTAATCCTTTGTGAACAGTTCCCTGAATGGGGACCAGGTATTCAAATACGTGAACTAGCAGGGCTATTCTCATTCAGAGAACCAAATAATGGAAGCCCCTTTTTCACTAAAAAAATTCAACTACCGATTAAGGTGACAGTTAAAAGTCACTTCCATGAATGGAACCCCTAAGTAGACATGTGAATGGCATGCCACAGTCACAAACTTACACAGTAGAACAGAACAGAACTCTATGCTAGTGGGTCTTACCAAGTGTCCAGTCCCTACACTAATGTCACCCTTTCACACAGTGTATAGCACTTGAAGAAAGAGTCACAAACTTCAGTGCTGTCTCCTCACGGGCTCTTTTCAATCCAAAGTGGCTGCCTAGTCTCTATCATGTTATACTAATTCATTTGCTTCCTATCACCTTCTGATAGTCGCTTCTTCATAAGGTTTTGCTTGTTAGATAATTATTGTTAAGTCTAAGAGTCCTAAACTTCATAATAACAGACTTCTATTCTGCCTGCTTCTACTTTGCTGGCAATGTAGAGCAGATGTAAAGACATACTATCCGAATGACGTAGGGCCAGCAGTCATATGTGGCTAGTGAGAAGTTACCGAAGTCTAAATTACATTTATGTAAAGATAAAATGTTCATCAATATCAATGATGGTACAGATGCTTTATATGAGATAGCTGGTTAATAATTTTATGATTTATTCTAAATTTGTACTTGGGATATATTGGACCAAGTAAAATGAGTTGTTAACATTTATTTACCTATTTTCATTTTATACTTTTATTGTGGCCTCTAGAGAATTTTAAATTACATATATAGTTTAAGTTATGTTGAATGGCAGTTTCAGCAATTAGTAAGAACGTGGGCATTAGAAAAAGAAAAACTTGTATTTTTTTCTTTTATTGAATTCTTTAATTTACATTTCAAATGTTATCCCTTTCCCAGTTTCCTATCCATAAGTCCCCTATCCTATTCCCCATCCCTCTCCACAACCACACCCCCCTTCCTGCATCCCTGTCCTGACATTCCCCTACACTGTTGGCAGGACCAAGGGCTTCTCCTCCCATTGGTATCCAACAAGGCCATTCTCTGCTACATATGCAACTGGAGTCATGGCTCTGTCCATGTGTAGTCTTTGGGTAGTGGTTTAATCCCTGGGATCTCTGGTTGGTTGGTTGCAAACCCCTTCAGCTCCTTCAATCCTTTCTCTAATTCCTCCAATGGGGACCCTAATCTCAGTTCAATGGTTTGCTGCTGGCATTTGTTTCTGTATTTGTCATGCTCTGGCTGAGCCTCTCAGGAGACAGCTATATCAGGCTCCTGTCAGCATGCACTTTTTGGCTTCATCAATATTGTCTAGGTTTGGTGGCTGTATACATATACATATATATAGGCTGGAGTGTGCACTCACTGATAAGTGGATATTAGCCCAAAAGCTCAAATTACCCAAGATAAAATCCACAGATCACATGAAGCTCAAGAAGAAGGATACCAAAGTGCAGATGCTTCAGTCCTTCTTAAAAGGAGGAACAAAAATATTCATAGGAGGAGATATGGAAACAAAGTTTGAAAAATTTGTGTTTTTACCCAAACTCTACCACTCCCTAGCTTTGTGACTTCATATGAATTTCCTCATTCCTCTAAATTTCTGTTTTCTCAGTGGAATTAGTAATATTGTTTCTATGAGGATAGAATGCTAAATGTATTAGACAAGTTTTATTTGTCTTACAGTAAGGTGTCAATATATGTTTTTTTATCATTGTCTAGCAATACCACTGCCTTAAAACATATATATATATATATATATATATGTTCTAGCTCTAGTTCTTTCCTTTCTTTTTTCTTTTTTCTTTGTTTCTTTCTTTATTTGCTCCTTCCTTCCATCCTTCCTTCTGTCCTTCCTTCTTTCTGTCCTTCCTTCTTTTCTTTTCCTTCCTTCCTTCCTTCCTTTCTGTCTTCTTTCTTTCTTTCTTTCTTTCTTTCCTTCCTTCCTTCCTTCCTTCTTTCTTTCTCTCTCTCTCTCTCTCTCTCTCTCTTTCTTTCTTTCTTTCTTTCTTTCTTTCTTTCTTTCTTTCTTTCTTTCTTTCTTTCTTTCTTTCTTTCTTTCTTTCTTTCTGTGGTTCACTCTTAGCCTACATTCACCAGAAACTCATGCCTCTGCTTACTAAGGGTTGAGACTGCAGATGTGTGCCACAACATCTAGCTCAAGTCTAGCTTGATTTGCACTTAATTAACTGCATTTTAAAAAAATCAGACTTTTAAAATATAGGTGTCTGTTTCAAGTTTTACTATCTCCTTTGCATCAAAGAAATCGTATTTAAAGCAGATTTTTAAATCGTTTATGTGTAGAAATAGAAGCCTGTTGGGGAAATCTGTCATGAAAAGACATGTCCTCCATAAAAGTACTATTACTGGAAGATTAGCTGTATAGATGCCAAGTTAAACAAAAATCCTATTACCATCATTGTCTGCCTACCAGAGCCAGCCATTGAAACAACAAATACAGTGTCTCCCCAAGCTGCTGCACCCTTGCCAGCATCTATCATGAATACAGTGTGGAGCTTCAGTCAGACTCCTATTTCTGAGAGACTGGGATTTATTCTCTTTGAATCCTCACATTCATGCTGTGTGATCCCCTCCGGCACCCAGGAGAAAGATCTTCTGGGGTTGTCTGATTGAAAGGCAATGCTTATTGAGAAGTTCTGACTATTGTGATTCAGGAAACCATATCCTTTGTTTTCTAGCAAGCTTCCCAGTGCCTTCAAGTGGGTAGCCTTAAGGTTACTTTACTTTGGGAAAATGGAAACATCACAAATAAAAAAGCCCACAAATACTATACTTTAGGCAATTGAGAATAATGTGTATGCAGATTTGAAACTGAGAGAGTCAGCCTAAAATTGATTTATTTATCTCTCTTATTGACGTGCTCATATCTTCACGTGAGGATGAGCAACAAAAGAGCTGAATGTGAACGTTGTATCTAAGTAAGCAAAAGGAGCGGAGACATAGTAATCCGAAATGTATGGAAACACACTGCTACAGTAGCTCAGATATGAATATAGATGTATAAAGAGGGATTAAATGAAGTTACCCTATTATGAAGAGACAATGTCCAACTAAATCCTATATACTAGCAAATGAAAAAATCTCAAGATGGGTTACTCCTTTTTGAGTTGTTGGCCAGTGGCTTGCTGTAGAACCTCAAACATTTCAGACCATTGCTAAGGATCTTGGTACCTCTTCAAAACCATATGATAAGACCCTGTTGCGGAAGACACCTCATATCTGATTCATAGAACATGGAGGAATCAGTCTGGTACTGGCCTGGAAGTCTCATCCCTACTGGCTCTCTTTTACTGGAAGGTGCTATGCATGACTCTAAAGGGGGGTCGGGGGAAGGAATAATTGATGTCACCAGTTGTGAACCCTGCCAGCTACATTAACAACTAGCCTGACAAGATACGCTCTCTGTGTAACAGTGTCACAAACGTGGGAGTAACCAACCACTTTCTGTTTCTGTTTGGACCTAAGGCTTACTCCATGAGATGGAACCCAAAACCATACCTATTATTATTATTATTATTATTATTATTATTATTATTATTATTGTTGTTGTTGTTGTTGTTATTCTGCTAAATGGATATAGTGTTAAAACCGGCTGTAGCTACAGATCAGTATCTCTCAACCCTCCTCAGATAAACTCCTACTTACAGTAGATGACAATTAATACAGAGACTGTCAATAGGTTAACATATAGAGAATACAGACTGTGGGTCGCTCAGGACTAAATGAGATGCATATGTCATACTCTTCCACACAAGATGTAGAAATCTTCCATAAGGAGGGGGGGTGACTGTAAATGCCAGAGGTGGTAAATAACTTCCAGAGACCGTGTTTTGTGTGTAGAATAGAGCAGTTGCACATATGAATTCACAGTGATTTTGACAACATACACAGAACTTCGTAAGTTCAAGGCCGACAAAAATCTCAGTATAGTGCTTGGGAGACAGACACAAAATTATTCAAGAGGGCAATTTTTTTCTGTTATCCAAATTGATGGCAAATGTTCATATGTTATTGGTAATGGGATTTTTTTATCTGCTGCATCTTTGAAGATATGATTCTCATACAATAGATAGGTTCTGCTCAATGTTGATGTTAATTTCTTAACATGATTTTTATTGAATACATTCATTTCTAGGAAAGCTTTTATAACATTCGTTTGTATTCTTTTGATATTTGCATTTTAAGCATTTGATTACAAATGGGCAATTAATCAATTCTAGTTGAAAACTGTATGGAAGATTCTGTTTCAAGAATAAATAGGGAAATCTGGGATGTGGAAACATGCACCTATATCAAACATTGGTAGAATAGTTGTTTGGATTCAGAAGATAAAATAAAAATGTGGATGAATAAAGGTCTTAGTTCTGATGTTAACTTTGACAGCCTGAGAAATGTGTTAATTAGCCTTGCAATACTTGAGTTTGAAAGAACCAAATAACTGCTACAATATTAATTTTGCATATTTAGTATCAGGTGTTTTAATTTTAAATTAAAATCAATGAAAACCGCTTTTTAAATCAAAATGGATATCCAAAGCTTTTCAATATTTAGTAACAGTATTTAAACATAACTCCTCTCATTGAGAAGAAAAGGAAATTTATTCTCATTCTTGAACTTAACAAACATCACCAATGCCAAGGCAAGCAGCTGCTGTAAGCCTGGGTATTAGATTCTGCTTCTCAGGAGGGCCACAGGATTAGTGGTATTTATGTCCCTAACAGCAGATAAAACACACCTTTGGCACCAGGGACTCATTAACACACAGCCATTCTGCACAAAGGACCTGCTGAGAAGTAATACGCAGCACCCAGATGTTTAAACATCACCTCTCCAAGCTCTGTGCATTTCACTAACTCTTTCTTGCTTTCTGTTTTACTTTACTTTTTTTTTTACCATCATCAGTTGTGATGACTCTTAGCAAACTCCAGTTCAGATAGTGTTGCTTAGAATTAATTCCCTGTGGATGTTTTTTTTAATCAATATTTGTTCTGCATAGATTGTTCTTAGTGACTAATCCTTCGCTTGGCCAAACTTGACTCCCCAAATAAGCCAGAACAGCTTAGTAATGGTTATATCTGTCACTGTTTCAAAGGCAAGAATATTAAACAGAATAAGTAGCCCTTTAAAACTGACTATTCATAATGCCCATAGGGTCCTCAGGTCCTCTGTTATTCTCATTGAAGGCCCCAAGAATCATCAACTGACTTTCTCTGGATACATATTTTCAGCTCTCATAATTTTTTCTGAGAAGTTATCAAATTTTAAAAAATATTTTTATTAAATAATTTTTATATTTATTAAATTTATTGAATTACTTTATTTACATTACAAATGTTGCCCTCCTTCCCAGTCCCTCCTCCCAGAGTTCTTAACCCCATCCCCTCTCCCCTTTGCCTCTGAAAGGGTGCTCTCCCACTCAACTTCTTTCCATCCCCTAACCCCAGCATCCCCCTTCCCTGAGACATCCAGTCTCTACATGATTGGCACATCCACTGAGGTCAGACAAGGCAGTCCTCTACTACCTATGTGCCAGGGGCCATGGACAAGCCTGTGTAGGCTCTTTGGTTGGTGGCTTAGTCTCTGGGAGCTCTGAGAGATCCAGGTTAGTTGACACTGTTGGTCTTCCTATGGGGTTGTCATCCCCTTCAGCTCCTTCACTCCTTCCTCCAACTCTCTCATAGGGGCCCTGACCTCAGTCCAATGGTTGGTTGTAAGTATTTGCATCTGTCTCAGCTGCTGGTAGAGCCTCTCAGAGGACAGCCATGCTAGGCTCCTGTCTCTAAGCACAACAGCATCAGTAATAGGGTCAGGATTTTTTCTTTGCTCCTTTGGTATGATTTTTGATCTTTAAGTGAGGCATAGGTTTGTGTTGCTTTGTTTATTGTAGCCAATCTGCTTGGCTCTTCTAATATGATCTAGCTTAAGAGACACTGAAACTGTGCTGTGACTTTGCTGTCCTTAAATCTGGAACCAGAAAGGGACGTGGCACAGACCGTTGGGACTTAGGGATCTAAGGAATCACCTGTATATGACTACAGACATGCTGTCATTCATTACTCTACATTTTAGTTCAACTAAAAATGTAAGTAACCATAGCATTTACTGTCATGATGCAGACGCTAAACTTGCATTTGTTTTTAAATCTATTTTAGTTCCACCTAGTATTAAAGGAGGCAATGTCACCACAGAAATATCGGCGTTGCTCAACAGCATAGTTAAACTGGAATGTGAGACACGGGGGCTTCCTGTGCCTGCCATTACTTGGTATAAGGATGGCCAGGTGGTCACATCCAGCTCACAAGCACTTTATATTGACAAAGGACAAGTTCTCCACATCCCGAGAGCACAAGTCTCTGACTCAGCAACGTATACATGTCACGCATCCAATGTTGCTGGAACAGCCGAAAAATCATTCCATGTTGACATCTATGGTAAGGGTACACAGATATCTTCAATGAGAGCTTTCTAATATCTTGACATCTAACTACTTCACCAATGAAGCCTTGGTGGGAGGTTTTTTTTCCCCACTATATAGAAATAAGAGCGGGAAGATTCTGTTATAATACAGAAAAATATTTACAGAAGCTAAGGTTAGCAAAACGTAGGTCATTGCTTGAACCACCAACCGTTTCATTTGAAACTTGAGCATCTTAACCATTTGGTTTAGCAGTAACGTAGAGCAGTGGTTAGGATTAAGACCACTCTGGGTGCTTTGTCTTTTGTTAGCCCAATGGTCCATAGAGTTCCGGAATAAGTAGAATAGTTGTAGATCAGCTGAACCAAGAAATTCTCCCCTCACCAGCTGAGAAGGAAGCAGGCAGGTAGGATGTTCCTGTGGTCAAATTGTATGTGAAAAAGTTTCCTTTTCATTTATGTAAGATGTTCTTTTATGATTGGGAGAAGGATTACCTGAAATATTGTTATTTTTTTCCTCTCAGTCCCTCCAATAATTGAAGGTGACTTGACCACTCCTTCAAGTAAGCAGGTCATTGTTGGTCAGTCATTGGTCCTGGAGTGTAAAGCTGTTGGCAACCCTCCCCCCGTCCTTACTTGGTTAAAAGATGGCGTGCCTGTGAAAGCCAGCGACAACATCCGCATAGAAGCTGGTGGGAAGAAACTCGAAATCTTGAGTGCCCTAGAAGTTGATAGGGGACAATACATATGTGTGGCTACCAGTGTGGCAGGAGAGCGGGAAATCAAGTATGAAGTTGATGTCTTGGGTAAGTAAGGATGCCAGGGCCTGGACTGTTGGACTCACAGTGTTTGATTATTAAACACATGTTGGATCATGTACTAATGATGCAATCTAAGTTCAGGTATAGTGACCTTTTCAAGTCTGTTCAAGTGGTGGGGTTCTCAATAGAGTCCCCTGACCTAAATTCATGCAGCTGTTCACCGATTTTGATGATGTGCTTTGTTCTTGCCAGGGCACTCTCATAACTGTCCACCATTGGCTGCAGAAAGTCACAGGGTGCTCTCCACTGTGTCTTACTGCAGGAAAGAGTCTCTGGGCTGGGCCAAATCATCTTGCAATCTTAAGACTCTATCATTGCAGCCAGGAAATTATTAAGTGGATGTTATGATGAAAATAAACAATATAAAACATGGATAAACTTTACATTAGCATAGTACCTATGGCACATTAGTATGTGACAGAGAAAATTCCAGAGTGACCAAAGTAATATTCATCCTGGCAAGATATATGCCTTATTGTAAAAGGCAATATCTTCAAACCCCTTGAGTATTACACTCCTGTGAATAACATCAATTTTCTAAGCCACTACTTCATATTGTCTAATGTCAGGGTGTATTCCTTCCGGTAGACATTTCTTTGCCTGCTACAGTCTGTCTTTTTGTTTTGTCCTTTCTTTCTTTCTAGTGCCACCGGCTGTGGAAGGAGGAGATGAGACATCTTACTTCATTGTGCTGGCAAATAACTTACTGGAGCTAGACTGTCAGGTCTCCGGCTCTCCCCCACCAACTATCATGTAAGCATCTTGGTATGTCTTCTAAATACCTCTCTCACTTTTTAATATAAGTGTTTAGAGTTGTCTGGAAGGATTTTGACATTGAGAAGTATCAGTTCAAAATAGTATTCCTCTTGGAAAAGATATAGTCTATGTAGGAGGCAGCTGGTACTTGGTACTCAAAAAGCACATATATTGGCACAATTGGAGAAAATTCTATATACTGTCTCACAAATTCT
Organism: Rattus norvegicus; assembly: GCF_021556685.1. Lineage (NCBI taxonomy): Eukaryota > Metazoa > Chordata > Mammalia > Rodentia > Muridae > Rattus > Rattus norvegicus. The sequence goes on along the minus strand of NC_141546.1, from coordinate 65,397,110 downwards.
ATTTTCAGTTAGAAGATATAGAGTATTTAGCACTATGAATATTAGTCCTCCCTGAGGCATGGACACACATAACAGGCTATTAAATAAAGAGAATAATAGAAACCCTGGAGAGGCGGGAGAGCCTGATTGAGCCTGATTGCCTGCCTCCTTTTTATATTCTCAAAACATTAGTGAACATACAATTTACAATTCCAACATGGGATGAAGCATGCAAAAGAATATTTGGATGACTACGGTTCCTAAATTATAATGTAATAGCCCCCCACATTAAAAATCTATGACTTCAGTATATGATTTACGAACATTGGAAGATCATTTGCATCTCATTGGTTGATATTACTTACATATTACAGTGAACAGTAATTATTTGTCCCTTTTTGCAACCTAAACTGCCTAAAAGGATAACAAACTCGTGAGAGAGCTCTTAAGGTCCAGCTCTATGCCGCTCTCTCTGGGATACGATTTCCTTTTGATTTCTTTCCTCCATCTTATTTTATAGCAGTCGATTAGGAGATTGGGTAAATGAATGACAGACAATACATACAACATACACATAACCTCTAGGAAAATGTTTATGCAATATGTATCTAAACTGCTTTTCGCCCTTTTCCACAGGTGGCTAAAAGGCGGTCAGTTAATTGACGAACGAGATGGATTCAAGATCTTACTAAGTGGACGCAAACTGGTTATTGCTCAGGCTCAAGTGTCAGACACAGGCCTGTACCAGTGTGTGGCAACGAACATCGCAGGGGACCGCAGGAAGGAGTTTGAAGTGACAGTGCACGGTACGCTGATGATGAGATGGGTGCGGTACATTTGAACCCACCCCGGCCTTTATTCATTGTCTAATTCAGATGGGAACAGAGTCATCTGGAGAAGTCTTGGGTTGTATAAAGTAATGCGAAAAGGGAAGCCATAGTTTAATAGGGCAGAGTCTTTCCCTGATGCAGAGATTCAACCAAAGTATCATGCGGATTTGGTTAGACAAAAGTTCAGTGTTAGCAAGTGTATTTATTGTATGTGGTGTCAAAGAGTGGAGAGGGAGAAAGAATATGAGAGAAGGGGAAGGCAGCAACTTCCCCAAAATGGGGTTATGTCAAGCTTTAAGGATTTGACCCAAGCAGGAATGATTATAAACAGTGTTTTCCAGAAGCCAGGCTTAGGTGCAATTGCAGGATCCAGGAACATAAGTACATTCGCAGAGCTGGCTGGTTAAGGCTGTGGCCATGAGTCTAATGACAAGAACAAACCTCTGCCAGGGCATTCTGTGTCCCACTTGCCAGCAGAACTTGAGAAGGAAGGGACTGGAACCAGAAGCTGAAGAACCATTTGGAGTGCCCAGGAGAGGAATATGTGGATGTCAACTACATTCTTCCTTCTGTGTCTGTAGATTCTCTTTTAAATTTTGTTTTTCCATGTCCCACAATTAAACACAAACAAATCAAGTCCACAGTCTCAATTCCAGATTCTTGAGAGAGAATTAACTGGCAAGGCAAGCCCAGCGTCAGTCACCTTATGACCCCAGGTTCGGTGAGCCTTACTAGAGACAAAGTCAAAGGCATAAATGCTGCTTCAATGCGAAAGTAGTTTAATGAGGCCACCTCAGAGAAATGGATGGTAATTATCGATTGAGAAAAGAAGCCAGTAGGTAGGAGCCAAACATTCACGCTAGGCCTCAGCAACTGTTTGGACATTTTGGTTATTTGAATAATTAAGACTCAGAACTAAGAATAAGCGTTATCTAAAATGGCCAAAAATTATAATTTAAACGTAAGACATCGTTGTCTCATTACTTGTGAAATAAATTATTTTTAAAAAGTTAAAGCTTCAGGTCCTTTAGCATATTTTAAATGTTTTTATTAATCCTTTGAGAATTCTATACAAGCATATTATATAACTTGATCACACACACACACACACACACACACACACACACACACACACATTTCTTCCTCTATCTCCTTCTGGGTCCATTCAACATGTATATCCCAGCTTTATGCCTAGAGTTTTCTTTATCTAACCCCAGAGTTGTTTTGTGCGGCCTGTATAAGGACGGGAGCCTCACACATCCTTTGAGTTCTGTGACAACATTGGCTGTGGTTTTCATTCTCTCGTGCCTATCTTTTCATCTAGTTCCTCCAACCATCAAGTCCTCAGACCTTCCTGAGAAGACTGTGGTGAGATACAAGCCAGTCAGCTTGCAGTGCATAGCCAACGGCATCCCAAACCCATCCATCACATGGTTGAAGGATGACCAGCCTGTGAACACTGCCCCAGGAAACCTCAGAGTGAGTATAAGATGCTGAGTCAGAATCAGACAGCTCTATAGCTCTTGCTAAATCAGTCATCTAGATCTTCTTTAATTATAGATTTTCCTAGAGGATGCAGTTGGCAGAAAGTTGGTTAAAATATGTTTTCCTTCATTTATTAATGGGATCGAATAACCTGACTGACAGAGATTTTACGATAGGAGTTAGTATGATGATTTTGATTCGTGCCTTCTAAAGTCGATATCAAATAAATGAAAATTATTTCTAACATGCTGACTGTGCCCTCTTGGCATTTAATTATGTCTTAGTGAATATTTAAAGAATAGAAAACTAGGTTAACAGTTGATTAGATGACAGACTCCTAACTGTATTAACTAATTGATACACTTAAACATCAGAAACAGCTAGACCAGGTGGGATGGGTGAGTATACTCAGCGATTCAGGAGCCCGAAGCAGGCGGATTGATGTTCTAGCCTACCACGCTTACAAAGCAAGTTTGAGCCTGCTCTAAACAAGCTAGTGAATCCCTATCTTGAGTTCTTTCTCTAATAGAAATAATATAGATATCTATTTGCGTGTTAATTCTGCTCCATATCTGGTAGAATTAAATGTACACCTCTGTATGAAAGAAAAACTCTGGACACAGACTTCAGATACAGTTCAGGTATGTGATTGCTTATCTGAGAGTTAGAGAGAGAGAGAGAGAGAGAGAGAGAGAGAGAGAGAGAGAGAGAGAGACAGAGACAGAGACAGAGAGACAGAGACAGAGAGAAAGACAGAGAGAGAGACAGAGAGAGAGGCAGAGAGACAGAGAGACAGAGACAGAGACAGAAAGACAGAGAGTGACAGACAGACAGACACGCACAGAGATAGAGGGAGAGAGGGAGAGGGAGAAGGAGAGAGAGAGAGAGAGAGAGAGAGAGAGAGAGAGAGAGGGTGTGAGAGGCTTGTCACACTAACAGAATTTAAAGTGAGTGACTATATTAAACAGAAAATATTGTGAGGTGCAGACTAGCTGAGGAAAGCCTTTGAGCATAATTCTAAAGAATGCATAGGATCAAGTGGGACAGAAAAACACCACTGAGAGTGTGAGTATAGACGAGCATGTTAAGAAGTGTGTGCTCCCTCTTCAGGATCTGAGGAGGAGAGGAAAGGAAGAGGGGTGTTGGCTTACAGCAGTGGAGAGTTTCAAAACCACTTGCACAATACTAATTGCCTTATCTTTGCAAAGGCAACTGGAGGCCCCAAGAGTTTGAAGTGAGGAGCGAGATGAGCAGGTTTACATGTTAAGTACAGTCACACACACTACTTAACAAGGAGAATATGTAGAAAGCAAGGCATATTCCAGCACTTTCTTCACTGAATAAACACCATAGTATACCTCCACAAACCCAGATTATGTAGCCTAGGGCACACTTGGACATGAAAGTATGTGTCATCGTTTACACGGCCCATCCTTAGTGAAGTCACAGCTATGTCAGGACATGACTGAAATTAACTTGCATCCTTCCTGAAAAATTAAGTTGGTGAGCTAAGAGATGATATGCCAAAGCACTTAGGTCCAATTGGCCTTCCTCTAGGAGACAGAGGTAGGAATTTGATACTGTATAGTAGTTACAGAGAAGAGGATAATTTAATGCAATATGGAGTCATTGAAGATTGATGAAAGGTAGGTTATGAAAGATGAGAGGCGCAGGGGATGTGTAAGGAAAGCTCCTGAGACTCTAAACTACATCATTACAGAGATAACACTGACTACCAATGAAATGAGATGCATGGGGGAGCATAGGGGAAAGTATTGTGATTTTAATTTCAGGCTTCTGGAGTTCCCACCAGTTTGAGATACACTGGGGGAGATAGTGGACATGTCAGTGGGTCATTGTCAGTGGTCGTGGAGAGCAACAGAATGGTATGGCTAGAAATATTGACATACTGTTTATATTTCAAACTTTGGGCACAAATAAGTTAACCCAAAGAATAAAGAACTAAAAGGAAAGATGAGAGAAAATCAAGCCAGTGAAGGTGTCGAGATGTTGTGACATTAAAAGCCAGGTGCAAAATTGTAGGGGTGAAAAACACACGTATAAGTGTACTGCTTAGCTTGATGGTACAGCCTGACTGGAAAATAGGTTAACTGGGAATTCACTTGGGACCGTGGAGAGACCATTTGGGGTTGGAATGCAGTAAGCCTGGAGGGCTATGGTTGAGTTCAGATTTCCTCCTGGGCAAAGTGGGGAGCCATGAATGAGGTTTGAAAGCAGACTAGGGAAGGGATCAAATTTCCATCTTAAATAAATTATTCTGGCAACAGTGTGTAAGATAGATTAACAACTGGGGAGGTTGGAGACACTGGAACATCAGTTAAGAAGCGATCATAATCCCACGGTGGTGGTGAACGTGGAAAACAGGAGACCCGAGACACATGGCTGTGGTATAATTAATAGAAGTCAACATGGGCGCCAAAACCCAGATGACTGGAAAAATTGTGGGCGCCATTAAGCAAGACTGGGAAAAGCCGACAAGTCAGTTTTAGGAATATGAGGGAATAGTTTACAAACTTAGTTCTGGGCAGTTCGCACATTAACCTCTCCTAAGACTGAGTGTAGAGCTGAGGAGACCGGCAGAGGATGAGGCTGGACATTCAGATGTGTGCTTTGTGTTCATTTGTTTGTTTTAACCAAAGTCATGGGATTGGATTAAAAACTCTAAAGAGTTGGGATTCATGCTCGTGTATCAGAAAGAGGAAGCAGTTTCTGTAATGTCCTAGGAGAACCTGAGAGTAAAAATGATGGAATACTCTATCCTTAATGCCCAGTGAGTACAGACCGTCAAGAAGTCGGGACATGGGCTGGAGAGATGGCTCAGTGGCTCAGAGCACTGACTGCTCTTCCAGAGGTCCTGAGTTCAAATCTCAGCAACCACATGGTGGCTCACAATCATCTGTAATGGGATCTGATGCCCTTTTCTGATGTGTCTGAAGACAGCTATAGTGTACTCATATATAATAAATAAATAAATAAACAAACAAACAAACAAACAAACCTTTTAAAAGAGCAAAAGAAGTCAGGACACCAATGCTATGGATGGAAAGAGAGACTATGTATTTAAATGCAGAGACTACTGGGCAATGTGATTAGATGTCATTGGTGACAATGGAATAATCAGTTTTAAAATGATGACCTCTGATTCACCAGCTTTAAAGTGGCAAAGGTCTGGCTGCAATGGATTTAAGAGAGGAGAAAGAAAGAATTTATCGGCATTCCTATTATTCATATTTTATAACTTTTACAGTTTTTCTGGCCCCTGTAACAATTTCATCAAAAAGGATTGTTGCCTTAAAACCATTTATGAAGTGTTACATAAATGTGGTCATGTTTTTTTTTTTTTGGAGAGTTTAAATTTTCATCACATGCTTTATAGTCTGCTCTCTTATTCAATGGGGTTTTATGATTACACCAGCAGGCCAGCCTTAAGTTGTTTTATTTTGAGTCTTCAAACGAATAAGAATAAGTTTTTAAAAGCAAGTTAGCCTATTTCCCTATTCAAAATGAAGTTCTCTGACCCTCATATATTGAGTTAACTAAGAAATAACACTACAAGTAAACACTACACGTTTAAATGAACTTTTCTATCTCCGTGAATGTTTTTAAATCTAAACGTAAAATCCTGCCATGCTTTCTGTTCCCAATTAGATACAGTCTTCTGGTAGAGTTCTACAGATTGCCAAGGCTCTTTTGGAAGACGCTGGTAGATACACATGCGTGGCTACCAATGCAGCTGGAGAAGCACATCAGCACACCCAATTGCATGTGCATGGTAAGAGTATATTTATGGTTCTCTCTTGCATGTGTGTATGCATGTGTGTGAGTGCATGCAGGTGAGGGTGTGCATACATGTGAGCAAACACATATATAAAAGTCACGGGTCAACTGCCAGTGTCATTTCTCCTGTGCCATCCACCTTGTGATTATCGTCATCACCGTCGTAGTCATCATTATCATCATTATTATTAAGATGTTTTAAGTTTTTGAGTATCTTATATTCATATCAGTGCACCCCTCCTTTCCCTCCCTCGCATGCCCTCCCATTCCCTCATGACCTCTTCTGTAATTATTGATCAACACATACACATACTAAGCCTATAAAATGTGGCCATTTTCCTAAACCACCCTGTTTTTTGAGATAGGTTCTTTCACCAGGCCTGGTACTTGCTGATTAGGCCAGGCCAGGTCAGACAGCCCTGGAGACCTGCTTATCTCTACCTCCAAAGCCAGTAGGATTATAAGTAGTTGCCAGTATTCCCACCTTTACGACTCTTTAATGGCTGGTTGGGAAGCACAGGAGAAGAGGGAACACAAAGTTCCTCTAAGTTCCAAACGTAGAAAGAAAATGTTTAGTTTTGTCTATATGGAAAAAAACTAGTTGCTTTTTTATAGCATAATATATATGCTATAAAAAATAAATGTCTTCAGTTTTCGGGCTGTTAAATAGGATGTTCAAATTTTTATGAGTGTATGTGCACGTGTGTGTGTGTGTGTGAGAGAGAGAGAGAGAGAGAGAGAGAGAGAGAGAGAGAAAGAGAGAGAGAGAGAGAGAGAGAGAGAGAGAGAGAGAGAGTGTGCATGCACATGTATCTATTCTACATATAAGGTTGATGGCAGGTGTCATTCCCAATTGCTTGCTACCTTACTTGTCCAGGTAGAGTCTTGTGCTGGCCATTTAGGCTAGTCTGGCTAGCCAGTTTGCTCTGGGTCTGTCCTCCTGCTCTGGGGTGACCATAGGCTGCCACACCCGTCCAGCTTTTCACATGGGTTCTGCAGAGCCAAGCTCCAAACTCAGTTCCTCGTCTTGCATGGCAAGTTCTTTACCCTCTGAGATACCTCCCCATTCTTCAATGGTTTAAAATGATTCCTGTCACATTAAACAATAATCCTCTATGGAAGATTTTGTTAAAAAAGATGAAGTATCAGGGTTGAGCCTCAACTTTGTCTACAATTTTCTTGCAAGATTTTTATTTTGTGAATTGGAGCCACTCTTGACTCAGAATCTTCTCCTGTGTGCTTTCATAAAGTCTCTGGTTGTCAGTAGAGCATGTCATCAACATCATGGCTGCACTGTAAACCTGGAAGACAGAAGATTGAATAGAAGACTTTGGTTCTCCAGAGGTCTGCACTTCTGCAGAAGTGCTTTGACCTCTCCACATACACATTGTTCATTTTAATTCAGTCATGTGGTTCGTCCAGCTTTTTATTTCTTTAGGTGTTCACTTATTCATATATTCATCCCACATTTATCAAAGGATCCAGCCTGTAATAACATTCCAGGACCTAATTTAATTCCAGGTACATAGTAGGTAGCTGAAATTTTTTGACACACAATAGAGTAGACTGAATGATTTTTTTGAAATGCCAATGCGTCATTGAATTGTTCTAATTTGTTTCTTTACATATATTCTTTTATTTGAGTGAGCGAGCCAGCAAAAATAGTTTGTTCCCTAAATGTTTTCTATAACTAATTTCTTCTGTTCATAGTTCATCAAAGAGGAAGACTCACTATGAACACATTTGCACATATAAACGTGCTCCTTAAGAATAATTAATTTGAAAGATAATATCAAAAAGTAACTCACTTCTAATTGGCTCCATATCCTTGAGAGTCTGAGAACCCAGACACTGCTGGCCTTCTGGGTGCCTTTAATTTATGAAGTTTTACATAGATCTGTTTCCGCCCTCCCAGTGTTCCTTGACAGCTGTCTCAAGCAACTCGACTTTCTGCTTGCATTCAGGAGTTGCCAAATTGTATGTGTCCTGTAGTTTTTCCTTTTCTCAACTCCCTTCCGTCTTCCTGGCACAAGTAGAATGGCAGTATTTGGACAAAACTGAGTCAAACAGTAAAGAATCCTATACAGCTTTCCCAGTATATTCCAGAAAAACTGAAAACTTGAGTCCCTAAAAGAAATTAAATTCTTCAGCAAATAAGAACAAAGTACAATGGTGCATATATATATATATATATATATATGAAAATGTCATCATGAAGCCTATTATTATATGCCGGTGAAAATATTTATTTAGAGTATAATAAAAAGCAACAAAAGAAAAGAGAAGGTTCCTAACTAAAATACAGGTTTGTAGATGGACAGTCTGAAGGTGGATGCCAAGTGTCAGCTGTCAGGAGACTACTTGGGTGCACATCTTCATGAGCATCGTCAGAGAGAAGGAAAGCAAGTGGGAGCCATCTGAGCTCATGTGCAGAGAAAGAGAAACAGGGCCTAGCCTCTGAGAAGGCTTAGAGGAGATTGCCAAATGAGATGGAGAACAAGGCACTACCTCCCTCACACAAATCACGACAGAGAGGTAAGCTCGAGCAAGAGCTTAAAACATCCCATCTGCTGTGATATCCATTTGTCTGGATAACAGCTCATCTCCCTGAACAGAGAATAATGATGAAGTGGGTTTGTAATGATTAACCTGGAGGAAGTGGTTGTCTACATGCTTGTGCCTGGAATCTGGACAAAAGCTGTGTCTCTTCTTGGCGCTGAGGACAGCAACGTCCCCATTGGAAGCCTGAGGCTCCAAACTTGAATCTTTCTTCTACTGTGCATATATTAATACTCATGATGATAATTAGAGATGTGAAAATATAAGAATTTCTTAGAAATTAATTAATGAAAGACTTTGAATAGACCTCAGAGCTTGACAGAACAATCTAGTGAAATATGAAGAACTATGTAAAATAGGTTTTGAAAGAAATTGCTTAAAGATGCACATATTGAAACAATTGCATATTCTTTGGACTTGGTCTCTCCAATTACTGTAGATACAAATTTGACTTCATAAAGAGCTCAGTCATAGAAGTTAATTTCCTTGGAATAAGGGAGAAATGATACCTTTTTTCTCTTACTGTGTGAATGCTACAAAATACTATGTCCAATTCTTACCATAGCCAACTGAAAGAAAAATTGAGAAAGTATATAGAAAAGCAATCAATTAGTTTCGTTCCTTTATTAACTTACATAACAAACTCAGCAGTCACAGTTAGTTAAGGTCTGTTTAGCCAATCCTTATAGATTTTCACTGCACTCTAAAACTAGGCATTTATTACGGTCGTCACATGAAATGTTCAATCTACAATATTCAGTATTGCAATTTCTCAATACTTTCATTTCTCATAAAAATATCTTAGATGATTCTATTCTTCTCCATCATTGTAAAAAAAATTAACAAGAGTTGAAATAAGTGCAGGAAGGAGGCATGATCTCTTGGACTAGATCACGAAGCCATGACCATGAGACAAGGAACATTCTCATGGAATTTTCCATGGATGGAGTCTGCCTGTTATAAACAGCAGGAGCCCTCAGTAGGTGGTCTTTTTTTTTTGATCATCAAAAGTTTCATAATTCTGAAAGTTTTTGTTCTCCAGACCAAACTATGAAGTTATATCTAAACCCCAAATATTTGCCAAGTGAGACAGATGTTTCTACAAACAAGTAGATATTTGAAGTCTAATAATGAAAGCATTCATTTCATCTGCACGTAATTATTTCCTATGGGAAAAAAATTAGCCAAGGTGATAAACCCAGAAGAAATAGAATGTTGTAGTGAAAAGGGATGGGCTTCAAATGTTGGTCTTATATGGTCACCTAATGTCTATAAGACACTAAGCTTGGATGTGACTTCTCAAAGGTAAGGGGCCTCATCTGTAAGGTAGGAGAGATAATGGTCACTCCGTGTAGTCTGAGGGTCGTTTGAGGTTTCAGTGACCTCAAAGGATGACACATGAAAGTCTTTGCTCAGTGCCTGTCTTCCAGTCAGCATCTGTAAATGGTAGCAGGAGGACCGTTTTTGGCAAAACACATGTTTGACTCCTGGCCCGTCTCCCGTGCTTCTTCAACAACGATGCTACAGGGCTGCTGCCTTTCCCATTGGCTAGAAACCCTTTTGTGTCTGTATTAGTTGCCTCATAAAAACATTAGGAGGACTCCTTATTTTTATTTTATATTTTAAAAGTATTCACTTGGCTAACATCTGCTAACACCCACTCAAACAAGGTTTCTCTATCATTTCTGTGTTTTGTTTAATAGCTTGCCTGTGGCCTTGTGGAGACTTGGGAATGTTCTAGGGAACTGCTCTGCTTCTTTCTTCATGGCTAAGTTAAGGTCAGGATTCTGCTGAACTATGTTTTCAGTGTGGATTAATTTATTTCCTCTGTTTTCAACTGTCAGTGAATAGGGGGACATTAAATCACAAAAGTCACTTTTATATCAGTTTGAACTAATTCAGACTTAACCAGGAGTTCACATAGTCAGTTTATGCCCCAAATGGCTGAAAGACTAGACAGAGTCCAGCTCACGATGTTTCAAGAAGGTACTGTGGTTTTGGCATGGTGTGTACATGCAGTTTGTGGAGAAGAAATAAATGAAGAGAAAACAGCGAAGCGAGTAGCACTCACCCTCACAGAACAGCGGCCCCCTAAATCAAGACTATATAGCATGCAAATGCTATAGAGAAAATATTTATTTATATTGCTTTCACTTTTATCTCTAATATTAGATAGAGACATTGGGTTTTACTTGTGAATATTGTATGACTTTATGATGTTACTCTCTTTGACTTGAGATAAAGGATCATCACAAGCTTCTGGAGACAGCCTGGTACTTTTTCAGGCATATGATCAGACAAGATCACGTGTGTTCGGGATGGTACGGCCCCAGACCAAATTTCTTATCAGCCTGGGATGCTAACCACAACCAAAGTGCATGCTGGATAGGGGCCTTTGGCCTTCAGCTTTCTGAGTGGAGTGTGCATGTGCGTGCACGCATGCATGTGTATGACATATGTATGTACATATATGTACAGGTGGAGTCACCTGTATGCACATGTGAGGTATCCAGCTGACAACTTCACATATCTTCCTCATTTGTTTGTTACCTTATTTCTGTGTGTTCTTCAAAGGAAGATATTGATGTCTTTGATTTTTAATGATAGTTTTCCTTTTCTCAATGCATGTTGGGACTCTGTTTTTTACATGTATATATTTATAATAACATGATTTTTTGAAGCAAAGTTAGAGTTTACTGTGAGAATATTTTTAATATAGCCAAAACCCTGGGTAAAAGAAAGAGACAGCTTGGGGAAATGGCTGTGTTTTCACATAAACGGTGTCACCTTCCTCGGAGTGACCAATGGTATAGATTCTTAAGGCATATATTTTAGTTTTGTTTATAGTGTGTACACTGAGGGTCATAACTCGCATCTATCTGAATAATAATATTCTCAAATAATAATGTCTTCAGTTAGTAGCGGTTTAGTTTAGTTGTGTATGATTTTTGTTTCTATGCAACTCTGTTTTTCTTCCCCTTCCTTTCCATCATCTGCCAGCCAACCTAATTGACTATTATTTTTCCCTGGTATTTTCATTTATATGAATAAGAAAAGAAAATACTCCAAATTTATAGTTTTTACTGTCTTTTATCCTTATCTGCTTTGTTAACTTTACCAGTGTCCCTAATTTATTCCTGCATATTAATTATCACACTGGAACTTTTTTGTTTTAGCATTTCTTGTGGGACCTGGGCTAGCATTGCACTTTTTGAGACTTTGTTGTTTTGCTTACCTAGGGAAATCCTACATGCCAAAGGACAGATTTGAGGCTAGTGAGCTCTTTGCTGCTAGTCTCTTTCTCTCAGTCCGATAATTTGTTAGCCCACTGCCTTTAAGTCTCCAAGTATTTTGATGGGAAGTCAGCTGCTGGATTTACCTCATACATGATAAGTCATTTTCCCCATGCTGGCTTTAAGATTTGTTTTTTTAATCACATTTGGTTTGAAACAGTTTGGTTATATTATACATTTCTTTGATGTTTTTCAAATAGGAGTTTGTTAAGCTCATCAAGTATGAAAACTAGTGTTGTTTATGGGATATAAAAACAATTGTTTCTCTTCAGACTTGGGGAAGATTTAGCCAGTCTTTCTGTAAATTAGTCTTCTGAACAGTTTCTCTCTCCAGTTCTCAAGAACTCCTGGCATGCTTGATAACGTCTTACACACCTCACAAGATCAGTTCATCTTTCATATATTTTTCTTCTAAACCTGGATGATCTCACTATCTTCAGATCCACTGTCTATTTCTTCCAACATGCTTCTCAAAGATGCTGTTGAGCCCTTAGTGAATTTTGGGATTCCAGAGTTCCTACTTAACTTTTTAGATCATCCCTGCCCCTTCGTTGGCCCTCTGTGTTTCATAAAGTTCTATTTTTTCTTTCATTTATCTCTCCAAGCACTTTCCATGATTCTAAACAGATAGCTAATGTAAAATGTAGTCTTCTAAATTCAATACCTGGATTTCCAAGAAAAGAGACTCTTCTGCTTTGTGCTCTGTGGATGCCCGTGCTCTGTGTTCCTTGTATATCTTAGTTTTTGTTGAAAAGCCATTTAAAATAATGCAGTATGACTGTTCCGAACATCCTATCCTCGTGCCTCTGTGGTTTTTACAGTTGTCACTGCCCAGACTTTTCTGGTTGCGTCTTGTTTGTGTAGTGAGAGTGTAGTTCCTGACACACATCCAAATGTCCATCCTCTGATTCTGACAACTGTGACTGTGGGAATTCATATATTAAAGGGAAATTAAGTTGGAAGAAAAAATTAGAGCTATTAATCACCTGTATTTCTCTTTTTTTTTTTGGTTCTTTTTTTCGGAACTGGGGACCGAACCCAGGGCCTTGCGCTTCCTAGGCAAGCGCTCTACCACTGAGCTAAATCCCCAACCCTAATCACCTGTATTTCAAGTGGGGGAAATGTATCCCTGATTACTTGGAAGGGTCTAATGTAATCATCAGGACCATTAAAGGTAGAAGACGTGTATAATCTCCGTCTTATTTGACTAGTTCCAATGTAATCATGAGGATCATTAAAGGTAGAAGACGTGTGTATAATCTCCATCTGATGTGACTAGTTCCAGTGGGATTAAGATGGCTGGAAACCACGTAATTCAGATGGCTTGTAGAATTCGGAATAGCTAAAGGAACAGCGAGCTTCTCCTCTCATCCTTCCCCAGAGAGGAATTCAGCTGTGTTGGCACCTTTGTTTGCACCCAAGGAGGCTATGTTGAACTTTTGACTTGCAGTTCTGCCTAGCTGTAAGCTAGCGGGCTTACCATGATTTACTGTAGAAGCAACAGAAAGTAATTTAGTGACCTCTGTGAACAAATCAAATAAACGCTGTTTATACGAAATTAAAATACCCTTGAGAGAAGTTTGCACTAAGCATATTCTACTCTAGTTAAATAACAGCAAATCCTGCAAACGATTTCTAGAACAAACGATAGCAGCTGTTCTGGAATGATAGAGTTTAATTTTTATATCATTTTATTTAATGAGTTTGAGTGTTCTGCCTACATGCATGTCTGTGCACCATATGCATGCCTGGAGTCTACAGGGGAAGAAAAGGGTGTAAGATCCTCTGGAACTGGAGTTAGAGGTGGTTGTGAGCCCCCATTGTGGGTGCCAGGAATGGAACCCAGGGTCCTTTGGAAGAGCAGTCTTAGCTACCGAATCATCTCGCCAAGCTCCCAAGTAAAGTTTTTTATTAGCTCCAAATCTACGCAGTCCATTTTGGTATTTACCCTAGTGATTTACTGAGTGTGGGCTATTTGGTTTTGGATTTTTTTAAAATGAAATTATCTTATTTATTTATATTCTAACTGTTGCCCTTTTCCTTGTCCCCACTTCGTGGTCCCCGCTCCCAGAGTTCTTCACTCCACTCCCTTCCCCTTTGCCTCTGAAAGGGTGATACCCAACCCACCCCCTACCTCACAACCTCCCCAACATCCCCCTTTCCTAGGGCATCCAGTTTCTACAGGATTAGGTACATCCTCTCCCACTGAGGCCAGACAAGGCAGTCCTCTACTATGTATGTGTCATGGGCCATGGACTAGCCCATGTATGTTCTTTGGTTGGTGGTTTTGTCTCTGAGAGCTCTGAGAGGTCCAGATTAGTTGATTCTGTTGGTCTTCCTATGGGGTGGCCATCCCCTTCAACTCCTTCTGTCCTTCCCCTAACTCTTCCATAGGGTTATCTGACCTCAGCCCAATGCTTGCTTACCTACATCTGTCTTAGTCAGCTGCTGGTAGAGCCTCTCAGAGGACCGCCATGCTAGGCTCCTGTCTGCAAGCACAACATGGCATCAGTAATAGTGTCAGGGTTTGGTGCCTGTGCATGGGATGGATCCCAAGTTGTACCAGTCACTGGATGGTCTTTCCTTCAATCTCTGCTCCATTTTTTGATTTTGCTTTTAATTCTTTAGACTTCTTTTTTCTCATTTCATGTGTGTGAGTGCTTTGCCTGCATATATAGGTATACACCAATTGCTTGTCCATACCCTTGGAACTCAAAAATAACATGGGCATCCTCTGAATCTGCAGTTAGGGACGGTTATAAATCACTGTGTAAACGATGGGACTCAACCCTAAACCTCTGTAAGAACGTGTGCTCTTAACTGTTGAGCCATCTCTCAAGCTAAGACTAATTGTTTTTAAGCTTGGATTCACTGGGGTGAATGGTGGGAATGGGTTGAGTTAAAATGCCACAAGTTCACCATCTTTAATGAGGTTGGCCTTGTTTGTTTTTCTTGATTAAACACTTGACTTCTGAGTGGTTACACATCTTTGGTTAATTTTCTAAATTCTGAAATAGCTAAATCTTTTTTTTTTTGGTAAAGTTTCCAATGTTATTATTTCTCTAATTGAGGAGTGGATTTCCCAAGACCTTCCTCTGTCATTCTCAGTGAGATCCAATCGTTTTCTATTTAAGCTCTCTATTGATAATAAGAAGGGCCCAGGCCACTCCACAGCCCTCGTGCCTCTGATTGCCAGCAGTGTTTTATTGTAGCAGCTGTGACTGTCAGAGGCTTCAGCAAGCGCTTCAGTCCAGAAGGCTCCAAGCGAGTGTTTCAGTGGGCGCGGTAAGGAATGTACCATGCACTGCCTCTTGGTCTTTTGATGGTTGGAAAACCTGGTAGCCGTGGCAGCCGTGCTCACATCCTTGTTCAGTCTCAAACACTGGACTGGCAACCCGGCCTTGATGTACAAAACAGAAACAATGACACAGTTAAACAGAAGAGGAGACTATGTTAAGCTACACGGCTGCAAATGGAGTTGTGGGAGTGAA
The DNA here is from genome assembly GCF_021556685.1 of Rattus norvegicus. Lineage (NCBI taxonomy): Eukaryota > Metazoa > Chordata > Mammalia > Rodentia > Muridae > Rattus > Rattus norvegicus. The sequence continues at coordinate 65,381,675 of NC_141546.1, read as the reverse complement.
GAAGGGGGTTCTAGGGTGAGTTGAAACCCCGAGAGGGACAGATATCTGCCTCGAGAAGGGATTCCCCTCCGAAGCAGACTTCATTATAAACTTATCACATAATAAATTTAAACCTTCTTGCCTCTCAATTTTCATTTGTTTTCTTTGGTGACAGTCTCGGCTTCTTGCTTTATTATGATATATTAATTACGATAAACTAAGAGGTTTTATTCTCAGCCTCTTCGTTAATTGGATTGGCTGCTTCCTAGGTTTTGAGTTGAAAGCTTGGAACATTTATTTCCTTTATAATGTATGCTTGGAAATACATTGATGGGGGCTCAAGCGTTTGCTTGTGTGGTGCCCTGAGATAGTGACAGCAGCTTCTGAGATCCATCTTTCTGGTTTTTTTCTAAACATATACTTTTATCTTAATTTCATCTTCAATGGGTTTTATCTCATGTACATAGTTTAATGCTTTTTGGTATTAATTCCTCCTCCTATCATTGTAACTCCACTAAATGTACTCTACTGACCACTATTGTGTGACTTAATGTACTAGAGGCCTTTGTAAAAAGAATATATATTCTTCAGTAGCTTCAACTATTTGCACAAATATATAAACCTGTATGAGTAATTTGATATTTTAAAAATCCATTATAACTTTATTTTTGTTTCATGATAAAGTTGGTTTCTAAGTGATTTTTTTTAAGAATTGTGCATTTGCTCAACCTATAAGACATTGTAATTATGAAGGGTTATTCATGATGTTTTATACATTTTAATGAGTATGAAGCAAGTTGCTCTGCCATACTTAATGATTTTTTTATACACTAATATGTCATACACTAATGTTCAATTGTTGTCTGGACATACTCCAGCCGGCTTTTCAGGTTAATGTTTTTTGAGAACTGTCTGGTGTGTGTGTGTGTGTGTGTGTATGTGTGTGTCTGTGTGTGTGTTTGTCTGTGTGTCTGTGTGTGTGTGTATGTGTGTGTGTATGTATATGTGTGTGTATGTGTGGTATGTGTGTATGTCTGTGTGTCTGTGTGTTTCTGTGTGTGAGTATGTGTATGTTTGTCTATGTATGTGTGTATGTGTGTGTGTCTGTCTGACTGTGTGTGTGTGTGTTGCATTCACGTGGAATAAATAGAAAAGTACTTTTAAAGCAAAAGAAATAATTTCTTTTTAAAATAAAACATTTTTAAAAATAAAAATAAAAAAAATCACTAAAATCAAGTGACGGTGACACACCTATAATCCCAGCGCTTGGGAGGCAGAGACAGGCAGGTCTCTGAGTTTGAATCCACCCTGATCTACAGAGAGAGTTCCACAAGAGTCAGGAATACAGAGATACCCTGTCTTAAAAAACAAAAAACAAAACAAAATTTTAACCAATTAAAAAAACCTAAATGATTCAAATTGCAATCTCAATTTATTTGTTGGATTTTACCTCTGATATTTTATTCCAACCTGTAAAATGCATTATTTCTGCAAATTCTGAATGCTAGTTTATATCTGGTTTTTGAGTAAGAAGAGGCCCGGTACTCTTTCTGAACCTCTTGCACTGTTACTGGAATATCATATTGACATTCCCCGTTTTTATTCCTTTTGTAAAGTCCTGTTTTCCGAGAATTTAAAATTACAACAGCACTAATCGTGATTGTTTAAAAGTGGAAGATTTTTTAATCATTCTTGATGTATATGAAAAAGAAAACCCTTTTAATTGGCACTCAAAAATTATTCTAACTTTTAGAAAATGTATTAGGGCAGTCCTTTCCAGAATAACACTGGGTATTTTCAGGCACATAAATTGTCTAATATCAAAAGTAAATTCATTCTTAGTTCAGTCACTGAGCTGAGCTTAAAAAGTATACCTTCAACTTTGTTTCTTCTTCCTTTATTTCAGGACTATACTATAATTGTATCATTCATCTCTTCCCTGGAAACCCTCCCATGCACATCTTGTTGTCCTTCAAACTCATGTCCTATTTTGTATTAATTGTTGCTACCCACCTGTGTGTATATGAATATATAAAAATATTTCTAAATGTAACCGTCTCTATCTGTATGATATTACTTGTATGTACGTTTTTCAGGGCTGACCACGGGGCACAGGATAACCAACCGGTGCTCTCTCCCCTAGAGATGACTGTTTCTCCTGCCCTCAGCATTTCTTAGCTGCCTGTGGCTCTTCGTGTGGGGTTGAGGCCTTTTGGGCTTTCCCTCGTTCACACAGGCATGTCATGTCTATTTGGTGCCCTTGTTCATCTCATGTTTAAGTAGACATGTTGGTGACATTTTATGGATGTGGCGTCTGACGTTCCTAGGAGACAGTCTCTCTCACCTGCTCAACATTCTTTCACTACACTAGTAATCTATAACCCAAAGCTTTTTCCTGTCTGATCACAAATAGGTGACCCTGAACCATCTATAAAGTTTTTATCTGTTTTTCAATTTTCTTTAATAGTATACTTTTTTTTGTTCCAAATGGCAGCAACTGTATGAGGAAGAGGGAAACATGCCATTTCCACCAAGAAAACAATTTCACTTTAAATATCATATTTATGTGACCTCATCGTATGCTTGGGCCTTGCAGAACCCCCCAGCCTGGATGATGGCGGGAAGATGCTGAACGAGAGCGTGGTGGTGAACAACCCCATTCAGCTGGAGTGTAAAGCCACAGGCAGTCCTGTTCCTGGTATGTTTACGTTGACTCTCTGCAACTGACTAACGCCTGATGTTTCTGAGCGTGGCAAGATCAGTATGAGTATAATATACCAGTTTGGAAGAAATAAAAGTGATAGAGTATACGTCAAGTGATATCCTCATTACTTAGAGCATATTTTTGAATGTTTAATAGCCTTTAAATGCATGAAAGAATTGTTCTACTTAGTGTACAAATATGCAAATGACTTAGCATCCTGTCTTTCTTGTGATCACAAAACTTATCAGGCTAATGTATGTCTGTGTATTTTGAAAAAATATTTGTATATTTTAAAGAGCATATTAGTGGTGATGAATAAACCAAGCTGCTCCTCAATCCTGGTCTTTCTCATGCTCCGGTCACTTTGGTCTACATCACTCTGTCACTTCTAGGCTATTCTTAACAATATGTAAAAATTATAGAATCCAGGATTGTGCATGGTAGATGGTTTTGACTTGACATGTCAACAATTTTGTAGGAAATGCACAATAAAGTAATGGGATAGGCTAAGAAATCTACCTTCAAGTACTATCGACATATTAGAAATAATACAAACAGTACTTTTGATTGGTTCAATTTCAGAACTCATTCGCTGGATTCAACAGTTTTCTTAGAATTATCATCTCTTAAAAATGGAGAGATGGCTCAGAGGTTAAGAGCACTTCCAGAGGTTCTGAGTTCAATTCCCAGCAACCACATGGTGGCTCACAACCATCTGTAATGGGATCCAATGAACTATTCCATTGTGTCTGAAGACAGCTACAGTGTACTCATATAAATAAAAATAAATAAAACAAAAACAAGAAGTCAACTCTCAAGAGATGTGCAGGACATTTTAACTCAAGGATTAAGTATAAGAATAGAGCATTATTTAGTTAGACACCTCTTAATATATTTACTTCAGATTCAACTTAGTTGATTGAATTTTGAGAGAAAATCTTTTACTTCTCGCCTTCTCCCTTCAGTTCTCACATGGTACAAAGACAGCCATCCACTCGCAGGCTCCACAAGTGCAACCTTCCTGAAGAGAGGGCAGATCCTTGAGATTGGAAGTGCTCAGATCTCAGATGCTGGCATCTACAAATGTGTAGCCATCAACTCTGCTGGAGCTACAGAATTGTTTTACAGCCTACAAGTTCATGGTAAGTGCTTCAGCGCTCAGGTTCATACTGGGTAATGGCCACATGGGTAATGGCCACATGCTCTTATCAAACTATAATGTGGGTAAGCAATGGAACTATGCTATTAATAGTTTTACTTAAAGATCCGGTGCTCTAAAATTGGCAAACTTTCTTATCCCTGATATACTAAAAATGCCCAGGTTTCACACACTGTTGATTACTTTAGATTACTTGTTGAAATAATTAGTGATGGTTTTGTCAGCTAATAACAATACCATCTTTGCTAATGCAACTCATGGATATTAAAGAAATGATTTCAAGAGATATTGACAATTGGAATATAGCAGCATATGCAATCGAGAAAGGTATGTGTGTACACACAAGTGCTCTCAATCTCTCTCTCTCTCTCTCTCTGTGTGTGTGTGTGTGTGTCTCTCTCTCTCTGTGTGTCTCTCTCTGTGTGTGTGTCTCTCTCTCTCGAATCAATAGTAAGAATTCACTCAGTGCCAGTGAGATAGCTCAACAGATATAAGCACTCTCTGAACTTGGGTGGAAAAGTCTGATGTCCCCGTGCCCACTTGTTATCCCAGCACTCCTATGCCAAGACGGATGCTGGCAATAGGATCTCTCTGAAGCTCAGGGACCTGCTATCATGGAGTCCAGAGCCTGGCAGAAACAAGAGATTCCCTGACCCAACAAGGTAGAAGGAGAGAACAGACTCCCGCAAATGACCTTCACACATAGGTACATGCACAGACACACACACAGACACACACACACACACACACAAATAATAATAATAATAATAATAATAATAATATAATTTAAATGAACTCTGACATTGAAAACTGACCTCTTATAATAACTAGCAACATTTTCTTATCCTCCTATGCCAAGCTGAGACACTGAAACTTGCTCTACATACTTCACAGGATACTGTGATTCGATCTCAGATAAGATATGAAACACTTAGTCAAAATAACAAGGAAGAAATTACCTTGTAAAAAGTACTAGGGAAATTAGTGGTTTTTCACTGTCCTGCGGTGACAACATTCATTATTGTTTTCTTCCCCTTTATAGTGCCTCCTTCGATCTCAGGGAGCAGTTCCATGGTGGAGGTGGTGGTGAACAATCTAGCAAGGTTAGAATGTGAAGCCAGGGGCATCCCTGCCCCCAGTCTGACCTGGTTGAAAGATGGGAGTCCAGTCTCTAGCTTCTCTAATGGAATACAGGTATCTTCTTTCTTTATGACCAATGTGTTCAACACAGAATACTCAAAAATTCATGAAGATGTTGAAAAGATTTGAGAGGAAGAGTTAACAAATGTTATTTTTAAAGGAGTATGTGCACATGTGCTCACAAATGCCTGTCCTAGACACACAACTGATACACACACACACACACACACGTATACACAAGCACACACACATACATGCACATACACACATACGTGTGCGTGCACACACACGCACACACACACACACACACACACGCATACACATTAAATGCACAGTATCTCAGAGATGCTATCCCTCACATGTGACTGTTAAGTTTAACCCGTTTGCTATGGAGAGCTGTTCTCTCCTTGCTCAGGCCTGCATCTACTCCTGGCACAAGGAATAGTCATCAACAAAAAGCACAGGAAATTTGTGGTAGGATTTTGTTTAAATGTCTGGAAATAATGAATCTGTGAGGCACATAAAGCATGCATGTGTCCATAAAAACATCAAAGAATGAAGGGGGAATTATAATAGAGACGTTATGAAAAATGAAATCTGAGTCTCAGAAAAAATTAAAGGCAATGCATTGACTTTGAGTTAAAAACTCAGAAGCAGCCTTGACGCCAGGAGTTAGAAACACAGAGGCGTGTGCACAACATACATCTCTTGTTTTATTGTGCTTGCATTTCATTGTCCTTTGCAGATACTGGTTTTGTTTTTTGTTTTGTTTTTTTTTTACAAATTGAAGCTTTGTGCCAACTGTGAATTGAGTAAGTCTGCTGGCCCCTGTCCCATAGTTGAGATGCTCACTGATGTTTTTAAGCCTTAAAATAGCATTTACTGAAATACGCGAGCGCGCGCGAGCGCGCGCGCGCACACACACACACACACACACACACACACACTTTGCTTTAGACTTACTGCTATTGCACTCTTAGTAGACTACAGTGTACTGTTAAACTGTACCTTAATACACATTGGGGAACCACAATTCTCTATGACTTGTTTTACTGCAATCTTTGTTTCATTGCAGTGGTCTGAAACTGAACTCAAAATATCTCTGATAGGTGCTTGGATTGATCATAAAGGTTACCTTATTTTGCCCAACACAGAATATAGTTCTGACATTCAGTTGTTCAGATTTGATGATTGAGAAAGACACAAAGTTCACATCAATATTAAAAGAAATTGCTGGATCTGTAGGATAATAGAACAGTACATGTGGCTAAATATTTTTGGCTAATACTATTGTGATGTCTTACCTATTTGATCTAAGAAAACTCTGGATAATTACCTCCTTTCTTTCCCTCTTCTCTTTGGTACCTATTGTCTTTCTCTCCTCTATGAATATTTATGGAAATGATAAGTAATTCCTACTATTCTCATATTGGTTAATTAGCTTTGTTTTTCTGTACAGGTTCTCTCAGGGGGTCGCATCTTGGCACTGACCAGTGCCCAAATGAGTGACACAGGAAGGTACACTTGCGTGGCCGTGAATGCTGCTGGGGAGAAACAAAGGGACTTTGACCTCAGAGTATATGGTGAGACAAGCAGCTGCCTATGCACTGAAATAGATGTTAAGGGAGATTGTCAACAAGGAGAAACAGATAAATGGATGATTTAGCTAAACTGGTTCAAATCGAATTCTGTTTCTGCTTTATGTTTGAGTTTGATTGATTTTAACCCTTTTAAGTTCCAAGGTCATTGGAGCTGAGGAGATGATTCATCTGGGCATAAGGGCACCTGTTCAAACGGGAGAAGTTGAACTTAACCCTCTGAAACCCATGTAAAAGCTGGGCATGGCCCTATGTGCCTGTAACCCGAGTGTTGGGGGCTAAAAGAGGTAGCTATCTCCCAGGAGCTCATTGGTCAGCTAGGCTAGCCAATCAGAACACATCAGGTTCGTGAGAGACCTTGTCTCCAGGGAATAGGCAGAGAGTGATAAAGACACCAAGCATTCTGTTTCAGTGCTTATATAAATACACCCCAGACACATATAGCAACACACATGGTTTATATGCATATACCCCAGACACATATAACAGCACACAGTTTATATGCTTATAGCCCAGGCATATATAACAACACATATATAACAACACACATGGCACACACCTACCAAAATAAAATTTTAATTAGAATGTGTACACTGATGTAGGGTGTTTTATAAAGCATTCTGAAGCACAAGACTACAGCTGGCAGCTGTATATAATTTAACTATAGTGAGTGTCTGTTGGAAAAGCTCTCTTTATGTATTCTTCTCAAAGCCATGCTTCCTTGCCTTTAACTATACTTACAAGAGACGCGTTTTGTGATCATCCCAATATCCTTGAGTTGAGGCCTGTTTGAGAAATAGGTTAAACTAGATATGATTTCAGATAAAATTCATGATTTTCCCCTACTCACACTGCAGCTAGATTGTCTAGAAGTGGGTAGCATTGAGTATTGACTCCATCTCAGAATAAGTAACCCCAGAACAAGGCTGGGGCTTCAGTGACCTCAATTCATACATGATATTTGTCAGTCTACAAATAATATACCTTGATATCTAGAACAGTCATAAAGAAAACATGCCTTCTTAAATTCTATGAAAATACTCTGTTGGGTATTTTCATCTTTACGGTCCATTTATTCCTGTTTTACTGAAGCCAAGGACCCAGGGACAGCACACAGATGTCTCTCTTATTTCGTAACCCTTTCCCTCTGCAGCAGATCTGGCATCAGGAAACCCTGGTGGCTACAGACACACAATGTTGCTGGTCGGTCTGGGACATTGATCATTCCTTTACCACATGCTGGGTTATTAAGCCTGAAACAGCAGCCCATAGACTGTAATAATATTTTTATTACCATAATCTTGTGTCTAGCAAAGCATTTGGAAGGCCCTTTGGGACCCAAGTGAATATAAACAGACTAGTTTTTCCCTTGACCACAAAATCAAAACCAAACAATAACCACAACACAAAAACACTATAAATACATTCCCTGGTGGTTGAGGCAATTAGTGAGAACTGGCCAAGGAAAGTCTCCCCCTTGCTTTTTTCAGAGAGGCCTTTTTGTAACAGGTCCTGATTTCGTCCCTCACTTGTCTTTTCTGAATGTAGATGTAGACAGGCCTGAATGAGTCCTCGATGGCCTATAGTGCCTATTCTCCTTCAAAGCCACACCAAATCACCTGGGAACAAAAGACAGCGTATTTTCAACACACCCGAGGGAAGGGAAGTCTTTTAAGATTCTATCAGAAAGCATTTCAGCATCTGACAAGCCCAAAGGCCAGGGGATCCTTATTCTAATCTCGTTAAAGTATCAACAGACCTCCTCGATTTCTGCAGTTATGAACATGTCCTACAGCTGGTCACCGATGCTGACGTAGCCTCTTCTCTGTTATTTCAGTTTCCCCACAGTCTTTCACACCAGAGAAAGTTGGTAGGGCAGAGAACTCTAAACCACAGGTTGGTAGATGCTACCAGCCATAGCATTTTGTGAAAATCCTTACCAATCACTTATTTTATGTTTGCACATTTCTGACATGGGGACTTGCCGGACAACTTCTACAACCTCTTCCTCATCCTCTGAAAGATGTTGCCTCAAATAAATATTAAACTTATTTTTTTTGCAAAAGACACAGATAAATATTGAAATCATGTTTTAAAATTCATTGTTGTTTCCAAAACATTTCATGGGCGATTTGCTATTTCGAAAGCTCCAAGAAGGCCCATATAGTTCTGTGCAGTTCTTAGATGTAACTGGTGAGAACTTCGAATTGTAAAAGCTCTTAAAGATGAAAACAATTAGTGAGTGGAATCTATGGTCCACATGAACATATTAATCAGTAATTTAACATTGCCTCTGAATAAAATGAAGCCCATAGTGTATACAAGAATGATTGTGTCTTTTATCTTAAAAACAACATAGTTCTTCTGTGTGTATCTTATAACTTGATCATTAGTGGACATTCATAGTGTGCTGGCCTGATTTATCCTGAGAGAACACTCATCTTTCATTTAGCTCCACCCAATATTATGGGAGAAGAACAGAATGTCTCTGTCCTCATTAGCCAAACTGTGGAGTTATTTTGTCAAAGTGATGCTGTTCCCCCACCTACTCTGATGTGGTTCAAGGATGGCCGCCCTCTGCTGAAGAGACCGGGTCTCAGTATCTCTGAAAATGGAAGTGTGCTTATGGTAAGGCTGTAGATTCATTTCCAGTTCCCAAGCACATGGTTTCAGTGTTGTGTCTGTTGAACATGCTGATCATTTATAAATGTTCTATTGCCATCTAATACGATTCTAGGAACTCTATTTAATAGCCCCAAGTATATTCTTAAGATAGCATTAACTAATTTGATATATAATATTAAATATTTAGTCATTCATTCATACGTTAGCCAGAAACCGTCTAAAAGGGGACAAATATTATAAAAGTACTTTAAGAATTTCCTTATGTATACTCATTCAACCAATCAGCAACAGCCTACTTTAGTTGCTCTGGATAAGGTTGCCTCTCATATCTTCAGCATCTTGTAATCTTACATAAATCCACACAAAGTTAAAATCACTTCATCCCAGATGTGCAGAACTGATGTAAATTTGGGTTATGACCAAGTGGGTGGTACTGAGTATTTGGAGAGGGGCAGCAAATGGTGAGGCTCTGCTTATAGGGAAGAATGTTGGGAGACAACCTAGTTTTATAGCTCAGAGAGGAACAAAATTTCTGACTAAGGAAAGCAAGTAAGTTAGGTCATAGGAGATAGAGAAGTTCACAAAGTGAAGATTTGAGAGAACATTGACAGGAAGTTCATCCAAGTCAAATTGAACTGGCGTTTGAAGAAGGCTGAGGAATTAGGCTGAAGGAACCCAAAGGTTCGAACGTCCGTAACCACAATGTATATTTGTAAAATTCTGCTAATAGCACAACTGAGAAAATGAAAGTATAGACAAGCAATGTGTCCTCTTGCCAAGGAGCATACACTGAAGTGGAACACAGGGAGCGTAACTCCGAAACCCATGTTACTAGCTACATATCGCCTCCTTCCTCAGGAGGATTGTTACCGACAACCAAGAATATTGAGGAGGTAATGAGTGTCTGCATGTGGGAAAGGCAGCAGGCTAAAGAGACTTCCCAAGGAAGACCGACGCACCGTGATGAATAGGATCTCATGCATGCTAAAGAAAAGGGGTGGGGAGGCAGCACCCCACGAGCAAACTTGAGCCTCGGGACCACAGGTAAGACCAACTTTTCTGCTGCAAGAGACCTGCCTGGTGAACTCCAGACACAGGCCCACAGGAACAGCTGAAGACCTGTAGATAGAAAAAACTACACGCCCGAAAGCAGAACACTCTGTCCCCATAACTGGCTGAAAGAAAACAGGAAAACAGGTCTACAGCACTCCTGACACACAGGCTTATAGGACAGTCTAGCCACTGTCAGAAATAGCAGAACAAAGTAACACTAGAGATAATCTGATGGCGAGAGGCAAGCGCAGGAATCCAAGCAACAGAAACCAAGACTACATGGCATCATTGGAGCCCAATTCTCCCACCAAAGCAAACACGGAATATCCAAACACACCAGAAAAGCAAGATCTAGTTTCAAAATCATATTTGATCATGATGCTGGAGGACTTCAAGAAAGACGTGAAGAACTCCCTTAGAGAAACACAGGAAAACATTAATAAACAAGTAGAAGCCTACAGAGAGGAATCACAAAAATGCCTGAAAGAATTCCAGGAAAACATAAATAAACAAGTAGAAGCCCATAGAGAGGAGTCACAAAAATCCCTGAAAGAATTCCAGGAAAACACAATCAAACAGTTGAAGGAATTAAAAATGGAAATAGAAGCAATCAAGAAAGAACACATGGAAACAACCCTGGATATAGAAAACCAAAAGAAGAGACAAGGAGCTGTAGATACAAGCTTCACCAACAGAATACAAGAGATGGAAGAGAGAATCTCAGGAGCAGAAGATTCCATAGAAATCATTGACTCAACTGTCAAAGATAATGTAAAGCGAAAAAGCTACTGGTCCAAAACATACAGGAAATCCAGGACTCAATGAGAAGATCAAACCTAAGGATAATAGGTATAGAAGAGAGGGAAGACTCCCAGCTCAAAGGACCAGTAAATATCTTCAACAAAATCATAGAAGAAAACTTCCCTAACCTAAAAAAAGAGATACCCATAGGCATACAAGAAGCCTACAGAACTCCAAATAGATTGGACCAGAAAAGAAACACCTCCCGTCACATAATTGTCAAAACACCAAACGCACAAAATAAAGAAAGAATATTAAAAGCAGTAAGGGAAAAAGGTCAAGTAACATATAAAGGCAGACCTAGCAGAATCACACCAGACATTTCGCCAGAAACTATGAAAGCCAGAAGATCCTGGACAGATGTCATACAGACCCTAAGAGAGCACAAATGCCAGCCCAGGTTACTGTATCCTGCAAAACTCTCAATTAACATAGATGGAGAAACCAAGATATTCCATGACAAAACCAAATTTACACAATATCTTTCTACAAATCCAGCACTACAAAGGATAATAAATGGTAAAGCCCAACATAAGGAGGCAAGCTATACCCTAGAAGAAGCAAGAAACTAATCGTCTTGGGAACAAAACAAAGAGAAGAAAAGCACACAAACATAACCTCATATCCAAATATGAATATAACAGGAAGCAATAATCACTATTCCTTAATATCTCTCAACATCAATGGCCTCAACTCCCCAATAAAAAGACATAAATTAACAAACTGAATATGCAACGAGGACCCTGCATTCTGCTGCCTGTAGGAAACACGCCGCAGAGACAAAGACAGACACTACCTCAGAGTGAAAGGCTGGAAAACAACTTTCCAAGCAAATGGTCAGAAGAAGCAAGCTGGAGTAGCCATTCTAATATCAAATAAAATCAATTTTCAACTAAAAGTCATCAAAAAAGATAAGGAAGGACACTTCATATTCATCAAAGGAAAAATCCATCAAGATGAAGTCTCAATCCTAAATATCTATGCCCCAAATACAAGGGCACCTACATACGTAAAAGAAACCTTACTAAAGCTCAAAACACACATTGCACCTCACACAATAATAGTGGGAGATTTCAACACCCCACTCTCATCAATGGACAGATCATGGAAACAGAAATTAAACAAAGACGTTGACAGACTAAGAGAAGTCATGAGCCAAATGGACTTAACATATTTATAGAACATTCTATCCTAAAGCAAAAGGATATACCTTCTTCTCAGCTCCTCATGGTACTTTTTCCAAAATTGACCATATAATTGGTCAAAAAACGGGCCTCAACAGGTACAGAAAGATAGAAATAATCCCATGCGTGCTATCGGACCACCACGGCCTAAAAATGGTCTTCAATAACAATAAGGGAAGAATGCCCACATATACGTGGAAATTGAACAATGCTCTACTCAATGATAACATGGTCAAGGAAGAAATAAAGAAAGAAATTAAAAACTTTTTAGAATTTAATGAAAATGAAGATACAACATACTCAAACTTATGGGACACAATGAAAGCTGTGCTAAGAGGAAAACTCATAGCGCTGAGTGCCTGCAGAAAGAAACAGGAAAGAGCATATGTCAGCAGCTTGACAGCACACCTAAAAGCTCTAGAACAAAAAGAAGCAAATACACCCAGGAGGAGTAGAAGGCGGGAAATAATCAAACTCAGAGCTGAAATCAACCAAGTAGAAACAAAAAGGACCATAGAAAGAATCAACAGAACCAAAAGTTGGTTCTTTGAGAAAATCAACAAGATAGATACACCCTTAGCCAGACTAACGAGGGGACACAGAGAGTGTGTCCAAATTAACAAAAATCAGAAATGAAAAGGGAGACATAACTACAGATTCAGAGGAAATTCAAAAAATCATCAGATCTTACTATAAAAGCCTATATTCAACAAAACTTGAAAATCTGCAGGAAATGGACAATTTCCTAGACAGATACCAGGTACCGAAGTTAAATCAGGAACAGATAAACCAGTTAAACAACCCCATAACTCCTAAGGAAATAGAAGCAGTCATTAAAGGTCTCCAAAACAAAAAGAGCCCAGATCCAGACGGGTTTAGTGCAGAATTCTATCAGACCTTCATAGAAGACCTCATACCAATATTATCCAAACTATTCCACAAAATTGAAACAGATGGAGCACTACTGAATTCCTTCTATGAAGCCACAATTACTCTTATACCTAAACCACACAAAGACCCAACAAAGAAAGAGAACGTCAGACCAATTTCCCTTATGAATATCGACGCAAAAATACTCAATAAAATTCTGGCAAACCGAATCCAAGAGCACATCAAAACAATCATCCACCATGATCAAGTAGGCTTCATCCCAGGCATGCAGGGATGGTTTAATATACGGAAAACCATCAACGTGATCCATTATATAAATAAACTGAAAGAACAAAACCACATGATCATTTCATTAGATGCTGAGAAAGCATTTGACAAAATTCAACACCCCTTCATGATAAAAGTCCTGGAAAGAATAGGAAGTCAAGGCCCATACCTAAACATAGTAAAAGCCATATACAGCAAACCAGTTGCTAACATTAAACTAAATGGAGAGAAACTTGAAGCAATCCCACTAAAATCAGGGACTAGACAAGGCTGCCCACTCTCTCCCTATTTATTCAATATAGTTCTTGAAGTTCTAGCCAGAGCAATCAGACAACAAAAGGAGGTCAAGGGGATACAGATTGAAAAAGAAGAAGTCAAAATATCACTATTTGCAGATGATATGATAGTATATTTAAGTGATCCCAAAAGTTCCACCAGAGAACTACTAAAGCTGAGAAACAACTTCAGCAAAGTGGCTGGGTATAAAAGTAACTCAAATAAATCAGTAGCCTTCCTCTGCACAAAAGAGAAACAAGCCGAGAAAGAAATTAGGGAAATGACACCCTTCATAATAGACCCAAATAATATAAAGTACCCCGGTGTGACTTTAAGCAAGCAAGTAAAAGATTTGTACAATAAGAACTTCAAGACTCTGAAGAAAGAAATTGAAGAATACCTCAGAAGATGGAAAGATCTCCCATGCTCATGGATTGGCAGGATTAATATAGTAAAAATGGCCATTCTACCAAAAGCGATCTACAGATTCAATGCAATCCCCATCAAAATACCAATCCAATTCTTCAAAGAGTTAGACAGAACAATTTGAAAATTTATCTGGAATAACAAAAAACCCAGGATAGCTAAAACTATCCTCAACAATAAAAGGACTTCAGGGGGAATCACTATCCCTGAACTCAAGCAGTATTACAGAGCAATAGTGATAAAAACTGCATGGTATTGGTACAGAGACAGACAGATAGAACAATGGAACGGAATTGAAGACCCAGAAATGAACCCACACACCTATGGGCACTTGATTTTTGACAAAGGAGCCAAAACCATCCAATGGAAAAAAGATAGCATTTTCAGCAAATGGTGCTGGTTCAACTGGAGGTCAACATGTAGAAGAATGCAGATCGATCCATGCTTATCACCCTGTACAAAGCTTAAGTCTAAGTGGATCAAGGACCTCCACATCAAACCAGACACACTCAAACTAATAGAAGAAAAGCTAGGGAAGCATCTGGAACACATGGGCACTGGAAAAAATTTCCTGAACAAAACACCAATGGCTTATGCTCTGAGATCAAGAATTGACAAATGGGATCTCATAAAACTGCAAAGCTTCTGTTAGGCAAAGGACACTGTGGTTAGGACAAAATGGCAACCAACAGATTGGGAAAAGATCTTTACCAATCCTACAACAGATAGAGGCCTTATATCCAAAATATATAAAGAACTCAAGAAGTTAGACCGCAGGGAGACAAATAACCCTATTAAAAAATGGAGTTCAGAGCTAAACAAAGAATTCACAGCCGAGGAATGCCGAATGGCTGAGAAACACCTAAAGAAATGTTCAACATCTTTAGTCATAAGGGAAATGCAAATCAAAACAACCCTGAGATTTCACCTCACACCAGTGAGAATGGCTAAGATCAAAAACTCAGGTGACAGCAAATGCTGGCGAGGATGCGGAGAAAGAGGAACACTCCTCCATTGTTGGTGGGATTGCAGACTGGTACAACCATTCTGGAAATCAGTCTGGAGGTTCCTCAGAAAATTGGACATTGACCTGCCTGAGGATCCAGCTATACCTCTCTTGGGCATATACCCAAAAGATGCCCCAACATATAAAAAAGACACGTGCTCCACTATGTTCATAGCAGCCTTATTTATAATAGCCAGAAGCTGGAAAGAACCCAGATGCCCTTCAACAGAGGAATGGATACAGAAAATGTGGTACATCTACACAATGCAATAGTACTCAGCTATCAAAAACAATGACTTTATGAAATTCACAGGCAAATGGTTGGAACTGGAAAATATCCTGAGTGAGGTAACCCAATCACAGAAAAACACACATGGTATGCACTCATTGATAAGTGGCTATTAGCCCAAATGCTTGAATTACCCTAGATGCCTAGAACAAATGAAACTCAAGACGTATGATCAAAATGTGAATGCTTCACTCCTTCTTTAAAAGGGGAACAAGAATACCCTTGGCAGGGAATAGAGAGGCAAAGATTAAAACAGACACAGAAGGAACACCATTCAGAGCCTACCCCACATGTGGTCCATACATATACAGCCATCCAATTAGACAAGATGGATGAAGCAAAAGAAGTGCAGGCCGATAGGAACCGGAATTAGATCCCTCCTGAGAGACACAGCCAGAATACAGAAAACACAGAGGTGAATGCCAGCAGCAAACCACTGAATTGAGAACGGGACCCCCGTTGAAGGAATCAGAGAAAGAACTGGAAGAGCTTGAAGGGGCTCGAGACCCCATATGTACAACAATGCCAAGCAACCAGAGCTTCCAGGGACTAAGCCATTACCCAAAGACTATACATGGACTGACCCTGGACTCTGACCTCATAGGTAGCAATGAATATCCTAGTAAGAGCACCAGTGGAAGGGGAAGCCCTGGGTCCTGCTAAGACTGAACCCCTAGTGAACTAGACTGTTGGGGGGAGGGTGGCAATGGGGGCAGGATGGGGAGGGGAATACCCATAGAGAAGGGGAGGGGGGAGGGGGGTGTTTGCCCGGAAACCGGGAAAGGGAATAACACTTGAAATGTATATAAGAAATACTCAAGTTAATAAAAAAAAAAAAGAAAGAAAAGTGGTGGGAATATCCTGGGAATTATGACGCTGTTTTAATAAAGGAAATAGTGATCCAGAAAGGAAAGGTCAGGCCAAACTAACTAAGCAAAGATGGCTGAGGCAGCCGAGCTATATAACCAAAAAGTGTGGGTGCTGCTCGTGCTCAGAGGATGAGTCTTATGTTCTAGAAAGCACCTGGCAAGATCTCAAAGCTTAGATGTGGCTGAATGACAGAGAGAGGCATTCCTGTGAACATAAATTTCAGTGTGTGTAGATGTTCTTTTCTTTAGGTAATGGGGAATTAATCCTTAGATCCACTGATGTCTTCCATGAACCCGTGCCAGACCACCTGGGATGTACAAGTCCCATTGGCAGGAGTAGAGAGAAAACCCATACAATGAGACATTCTACAGAACCCAACCCTAACTAGTTAGTGAATACCTTCTTAACAGTATACCCAGCATTTTCCTCACACATGAGAGTAAATTAAACAATGGAATTTGGCCCTTTTTCTTTCTTTTCTTTTTTCTTTTGCTACGAGTACCCTAGGCACTTCATTCGATGTTCGTCCCTGCTTTCCAAAACACCAACGTCCCCATTCTAAAATCTTTCTGTGAGCTCTACAGTGTGGTGGCTTCCTTTGCCTTGCTGTAGACAGGTAACTCGACAGAACAGCCTAAATAAAGAACAAAAAAGAATTTACCTGGGCTTATCTTTTTAAAACATTCCAGCCTATTATAACTGAGAGGGGATAGTAAATGGCACTGGATGGAATATCAGAGATTGTGAAGAAGCAGAGAGAAACGGAGGCAGCTGGGGCCGGGTCTGACCCTCAAGGGCGTTACCACAGTGGGCTGATTTATTCAGAGACATGGACACCTCACAGCATGATGGTCCCACACTGGCACTGCGAGCTAGTGAAAACATTTTCAGAAAATTTTACCTCTAATTTTCATATCAATTTTATAGTGAAAATTTTACTTAATTTCAAGAGTCTCCCAAATTTAAATTCCAACTTTGCTCAAAATTCAAGTCCAAAGTCTCCTCTGGACTGAATACAGTCTCTCGGCTGAGAGCGTTGCAACAATTTTCTAAGTGGCATCCTTTCAATTTATAATGGCAAGGAACAAACAGCCTAATTCTAAAAGAGAAGAGTGGAGGTATAGTAAAATAAAATATGATGTGGCATAAAGTCTCATTTCTAATTCTTCGTTTAAAATCTTCACTTCCTCAAATGATGAAATGAATTTTACATTTGACTTACTCAGAAAATGAAATTTTTAAATAAAGGGATATAAGGTGGGGGAAGGGGAGGTCGTTTTTAAACATGACCTTGATTTGTTTTATTTGAGATTGAAGATGCTCAGGCCGGAGACACTGGTCGATACACCTGTGAAGCGACAAATGTTGCTGGGAAAACAGAGAAAAACTACAACGTTAACATCTGGGGTGAGTATAATGAGCGCTTGTCAAGGGCAGCATAGGGGAGCTTGTGATTTGCTTTTCCTTACTGCTTCCAGTTTTAAGCTGCGTTTCTCCATTGCAGCTCTTCTATGGAAATGATCGGTTTCCTGAGTAGCTACTCCATGCAACGATCCAAACCTCATTTAGATGAGCCGAGGCCCTGAGCCTGAACCTGTCAGTCATTTCGACTTCTGTGTGACCCGGTTCCTCTCAGGCCTAACGTACCTGTTAGTGTTTACAGCCAGGGCTTCTACTGTTGGGGTTTTTCTAGACACTAGTGTGGGGTTTGTCAAGTGAGAGTAAATTAAAAAGCCATTACATATGCAAATTGTGTTCATGCCCTGTAAGCTAGCAGAGGACACTGCACTGCTAGATAAGAGGCTATTATCACTCGAACCTTTTAACATTTGACACTAAGATAGTGTACACTGCCTTGGCTGTGACTATCTATCTGCTAACTTGTTTAAAATGCTCCCATTTCCAGCTCTTTACCGTTATTTTAATTATCACTTTGCATCTCTTTGTGGCATACAGTCTCATTTTTAGTTATTTGTTTTCAATTTTCACTCCGTGAAATGCTTAAATGGGTTTTACATTTGACTCGCTTAGAAAAGTGACATTTTGAAATAAAAAGATATGTAAAGTTTCTTCTTAATTTTGACGGACAATTTAATCTTTTAATTTTTAAAACTTTATTCATTATTGATTGTTAAAGTAATCTATATTCACAAAAAATGACGAAATATAATAGGAATGGAACCCCCAGAGCTTAGCAGCAGAACCATAGCCACGGCCCTGCTTTGGAGGCTCCTTTCCACACATCTTGAAGCCACACATCCACTGCACCAGTCTCAGGTACTGGCTTCTGGTCGTCACCTTTTTTTCTTTGCCGAGTTACTTCTTATAGTTTCTGCTAAGAGAATCCCTCGTGCTGAAGCTGGAAAATTGGACTCTATCTTGCCAAAGTCTGCATTTCTGGTGGAGATTGGTTCTGAATTTCCTCAGTGATCCTTACCTGCCTTCAGTTAGACTCCTGTGCTTATTGTCAGGGCCCTTCTTTTCTTTTTGTTTTGTCTTTTTTTTTAATTATTGTTCTTGGATATTTTGTGTATTTGCATTTCAAATGTTATCCCCTTTCCCCCCCTCTCCCATAGCACCTTCTCCCTCCCCCTGTTTCTATAGAGATGCTCCCACTTCTACCTACCTATTCCCACCTCAACGCCCTGACATTCCCCTAAATTGGGAAACAAGCCTTCACAGGACCAAGGGCTTCTCCTCCTATTGATGCTGGACAATGCCATCCTCTGCTGCATATGTGGCTGGAGCCATGGCCCCCTCCATGTGTACTAATTGGTTGGTGGTTTAGTCCCTGGGAGCTCTGGGGATTCTAGTACATTGATATTCTTTTTCTTCCTATGGGGTTGTAAACCCCTTCAGCTCCTTCAGTCCTTTAACTTCTTTCTCCATTGGGGACTCCGTGGTCAATCCAATGGTTAGCTGCAAGCATCCTCATCTGTATCAGTAAGGCTCTGGCACAGCCTCTCAGGAGACACCCATATCTGACTCCTGTCAGCAAGCACTTCTTGTCATTAGCAATAGTGACTGGATTTGGTGGCTACATATGGGATGGATCCCCAGGTGGGGCAGTGTCTGGATGACCTTTTCTTCAGTCTCTGCTCCACTCTTTGTCCCTGTATTTCCTCCAGTGAGTATTTTGCTCTCCCTTCTAAGAAGGACTGACACGTCCAATTGTTGGTCTTCCTTCTTCTTGAGCTTCATTGATCTATGAATTTTGCTTAGGTATTCCGAGTTTTGGGACAATATCCACTGATTAGTGAATACATACCATGTATGTTCTTTTGTGACTGGGTTACCTCACTCAGGATGATATTTTCTTGTTCCATCCATTTGCCTAAGAATTTCATATAGTCATTGTTTTGAATAGTTGAGTAGTATCCCATTGTGTAAATATATCACATTTTCTGTATCCATTCCTCTGTTGAAGGGTATATGGGTTCTTTCCAGCTTCTGCCTATTATCGGTAAGGCTGCTATGAACAGAGTGGAGCTTGTGTCCTTGTTATATGTTGGAGTATCTTTTGGGTATATGCGCAGGAGTGGTTTATCTGGCTCCTCAGGTATAGCAATGTCCAATTTTTTGAGGACCAACAGACTGATTAGCAAAGTGGGTGTACCAGCTTGCAATCCCACCAACAATGGAGAAGTGTTGAACATTTCTTTAGGTGCTTCTCAGCCATTTGGTATTGCTCAGTTGAGAAGTCTTTGTTTATCTCTGTACCCCATTTTTAATAGGCTTATTTGATTTTCTGGAGCCTAACTTCTTGAGTTCTTTGTATATATTAGATATTAACCCACTATCAGATGTAGGATTGGTAAAGACCTTTTCCCAATCTGTTGGTTGCTGTTTTGTCCTATTGACAGTGTTCCTTGCCTTACAGAAACTTTGCCATTTTATGCAGTCCCATTTGTCACTTCTTGATCTTAGAGCATAAACCATTGGTGTTCTGTTCAGGAAATTTTCCCCAGTGCCTACTGTTTGAGGCTCTTCCCCACTTTCTCTTCTATTAGTTTCAGTGTATCTGGTTTTATGTAGAGGTCTTTGATCCACTTGGACTTGAGCTTTGTACAAGGAGATGAGAATGGATCAATTTGTATTCTTCTTCTTTTTTTTAATTAACTTGAGTATTTCTTATATACATTTCAAGTGTTATTCCCTTTCCCGGTTTCCGGGCAAACATCCCCCTCCCCCCTCACCTTCCTTATGGGTGTCCCCCTTCCAACCCTCCCCCCATTGCCACCCTCCCCCCATAGTCTAGTTCACTGGGGGTTCAGTCTTAGCAGGACCCAGGGCTTCCCCTTCCACTGGTGCTCTTACTAGGATATTCATTGCTACCTATGGGGTCAGAGTCCAGGGTCAGTCCATGTATAGTATTTAGGTAGTGGCTTAGTCCCTGGAAGCTCTGGTTGCTTGACATTGTTGTACTTTTGGGGTCTCGAGCCCCTAATTTGTATTCTTCTACATACTGATCTCCACTTGAACCAGTACCATTTGTTGAAAATGCTGTCTTTTTCTACTGGATGGTGTTACCTACTTTGTCAAACACAAAGTGACCATAGGTGTGTGGGTTCATTTCTGCGTCTCCAATTCTATTCCATTGATCTGCCTGCCTGTCTCTGTACCAATACCATGCACTTTTTATAATGATTGCTCTGCAATACAGCTTGAGGTCAGGGATGATGATTCCCCCAAAAGTTCTTTTATTGTTGAGGATAGTTTTCACTATCGGATTTTTTGTTATGCCAAATGAATTTGCAAATTGCTCTTTAAGTTGGAATTTTGATGGGGATTGCATTGAATGTGTAGATTGCTTTCCACAAGATGGTCATTTTTACTGTATTAATCCTGCTTATCCATGAGCATGGGAGATCTTTCCATCTTCTGAGAGCTTCTTCGATTTCTTTCTTCAGATACTTGAAGTTTTTGTCATACAGATATTTCAGTTGTTTGGTTAGAGTCACACCAAGGTATGTTATATTAGTTGTAACTATTGTGAAGCATGTCCTTTCCTTAATTTCTTTCTCAGCTTGTTTATCCTTTGATTAGAGGAAGGCTACTGATTTGTTTGAGTTAATTTTCTATTCAGCCACTTTGTTGAAGTTGTTTATCAGCTGAAGGATTTCTCTGGTGCAATTTTTGGTGTCACTTAAGTGATATTTTGACTTCTTTCTTTCCAATTTATATTCATTTGACCTCCTTTTGTTTTCTATTTGCTCTGGTTAGGACTTCAAGTACTATATTGAATAGGTAGGGAGAGAATGGGTAGTCTTGTCAAGTGATTTTAGTGGAATTCCTTGAAGTTTCTCTTCATTTAGTTTGATGGCTGTATATTGCTCTTACTCTGTTTAGTTATGAGCCTTTAATTCCTTATCTTTCCAAGACTTTTATCATGAAGGGGTGTTGAATTTTGTCAAATGCTTTCTCAACATCTAATGAGATGATCATATGGTTTTGTTCTTTTAGTTTGTTTATATAATGGATAATATTGATAGATTTCTGTATGTTAAGCCATCCACACATCCCTGGGATGAAGTCTACTTGATCATGGTGAATGATCGTTTTGTTGTATTCTTGGATTCCATTTGTGAGAATTTTATTGAGTATTTTTGTGTTGATATTCATAAAGGAAATTGGTTTGAAGTTCTCTTTCTTTTGATGGGTCTTAATTGTGGCTTCATAGAATGAATTGGGTAGTGCTCCTTCTGTTTAATTTATTTTGTGGAATAGTTTGAAGAGTATTGGTATTAGGTCTTCTTTGAAGGTCTGATAGAATTCTGTCCTAAAACCATCTGCTCCTGGGCGTTTTTTTTGGTTGAAAGACTTTTAGTGACTGCTTCTATTTATATACAGATTTTGGGACTGTTTAGATGGTTTATCTGCTCCTAATTTAACTTTGGTATGTGGTATCTTTCTAGAAAATTATCGATTTCATCCAGATTTTCCAGTTTTATTGAGTATAGGCTTTTGAAGTAGGATGGATAATTTTTTTAATTTCCTTAGTTTCTGTTGTTATGTCTCCATTTTCATTTGTAATTTTTGTTAATTTGGATACTTTCTCTCTGTCCTCTGGTTAGTCTAGCTAAGGGTTTATCTATCTTGTTGTTGAGTTCCTGTTTTTTTTTATTCTTTGTATATAGTTCTTTTTGTTTATACTTGTTTGATTTCATCTCTGAGTTTGATTATTTCCTGGTATTAGGTCTACTCCTCTTGCTTCTTTTTGTTCTAGAGCCTTCAGCTGTGCTGTCAAGCTGTTAGTGTATGCTCTCTCCAGTTCCTTTTGGAGGCACTCGGTTTTCTTCTTAGCACTGCTTTCATGGTGTCCCATAAGTTTGTGTATGTTGTGCCTTCATTTTCATTACATTCTAAAAAGTCTTTAATTTCTTTCTTTGACCAAGTTGTCATTGAGTAGAGCATTGTTCAGCTTCCATGTGTATGTGGGCTTTCTGTTGTTTTTGTTGTTATTGAAGACCAGCCATAGTCCATGGTGATCTGATAGGATGCATGGGATTATTTCAATCTTCTTGTATCTATTGAGGCCTGTTTTGTGACCAATCATATGGTCAGTTTTGGAGAAGGTACCATGAGGTGCTGAGAAGAAGGTATATTCTTTGGTTTTAGGATGAAATGTTCTATAAATATATGTTAAATTCATTTGGTTCATAATTTCTGTTAGTTTCACTGTGTCTCTGTTTTGTTTCTGTTTCCATGATCTTCCCATTGTTGAGAATGGGGTGTTGAAGTCTCCCACTATTATGGTATGAGGTGCAATGTGTGCTTTGAACTTTAGTAAAGTTCGTTTTGTGAATGTGGGTGCCCTGGCATTTCGAGCAAAGATGTGCAGAATAGAGAGTTCATCTTGGTAGATTTTTCCTTTGATGAGTTTGAAGTGTCCTTCCTTATCTTTTTTGATAATTTTTTGTTGAAAATCTATTTTCTTCTATATTAGAATGGTTACTCTAGCTTGTTTCTTGGGACCATTTGCTTGGAAAAATTTTTTCCAGCCTTTTACTCTAAGATAGTAACTGTCTTTGTCACTTAGGTGTGTTTTCTGTATGCAGCAAAATGCTGGGTCCTGTTTACGTATCCAGTCTGTTATTCTGTGTCTTTTTATTGGGGAATTGAGTCCTTTGATGTTAAGCAATATTAAGGAATAGCAATTGTTGTTTCTTGTTATTTTTGTTGGAGGTGGAATTTTGTTTGTGTGTTTGTCTTCTTTTGGCTTTTTTGCAAGGAGATTAGCTTCTTACTTTATCTAGGGTGTAGTTTCCCTCCTTGTGTTGAAGTTTTCCATCTATTATCCTTTGTAGAGAGCTGGATTTGTGGAAAGATATTGTGTAAATTTGGTTTTGTTATGGAAGATCTTGGTTTCTCCATCCATGTTAATTGAACGTTTTTCTGGATATCATAGCATGGACTGGCATATGTTTTCTCTTAGGTTCTTTATGACATCTGCCCAGGATCTTCTGGCTTTCATAGTCCCTGGTGAGAAACCTGGTATAATTCTGATAGCCCTGCCTTTATATGTTACTTGATCTTTTCCCCTTATGGTTTCAATAATCTTTTGTTTTGTGTATTTGGTATTTTTCCTACTATTTGAAAGGAGGAATTTCTTTTCTGGTCCTATCTGTTTGGAGTTCTGTAGGCATCTTATATACTCATCGGCATCTCTTTCTTTAGGTTAGGGAAGTTTTCTTCTATAATTTTGTTGAAGATATTTATTGACCCTTTAAGTTGGGAATTTTTACTCTCTTCTATATCTATTACCCTTAGGTTTGCTCTTCTCATTGTGTCCTGGATATCCTGGATGTTTTGGGTTATAAAGTTTTTGCTTTTTGCATTTTCTTTTACTATTGTGTCAATGTTTTGTATGGCATCTTCTGCCCCTGAGATTCTCTCTTCTATCTCTTCTATTCTCTTGGTGATGCTTGTGTCTATGACTCCTGATGTCTTTCCTAGGTTTTCTATCTCCAGGGTTGTTTCTGTTTGTGATTTCTTTATTGTTTCTATTTCCATTTTTAGATCCTGGATGGTTTTGTTCAATTCCTTCACCTGTTTGGTTCTGTTTTCCTGTAACTCATTAAGGGATTTTTGTGTTTCCTCTTTAAGGGCTCCTTGTTTACCTGTGTTGTCCTGTATTCTTTAAGGGAGTTATTTATGTCCTTAAGTCCTCTATCTTCATCATGAAATGTGATTTTTAAATCCAAATCTTGCTTTCCAGTGTGTTGAGATATCTAGTATTTGCAGGGAGAACTGGGTTCTGAAGAAGCTAAGTAGTCTTGGTTTCTGTTGCTTAGGTTTCTGTGCTTACCTCTTGCCATCTGGCTATCTCTGATGTTAGTTGGTCTTGCTATTGCTGACTGGAGCTTGTCCCTCCTGTAGGCCTGTGAGCCTGTGAACCTGTGATCTTAGGAGTGAGAGTGCTCCTGGGAGACAAGTTCTTAAGGGCAGGTTTTGGGTCTGGAGGTCTATAAGACTGCCCCAGCTCTGGGCACAGATGGAGACCAGAAGAGTCCTGTCCAAGCTACCCAGTGGCTCCTTTGTCCAGTGTGTTCTAGGCAGGCCGCTCCTTGAACAGTCAATGGAGTGAAAGTGGGGTCCCACCTGTGGGCTTTGGAGGGAGAGTACTCCTGGCAGACTGGCTCTCTGTGGGCAGGTTTTGAGTCCAAAGGACTGTGGGACAGCCTTAGTTCTGGGTGCAGATGGAGACGAGAAGCTTCCTGTTCCAGGCTACTCAGGACAATTTAATTTTAATACATACCTGTGTGTGGAAATAAGTTGTTAAAAATAATTGTCATTTTAATATTATTGCAGTAAATTATAATAAAAGCTACTGCTCACTTTGTAAACATCCAGGAGGAAAATGTACTGAAAACAATGGTATGAATTTGTGTTTAAATGGTACAGTTTGCCATATAGCAAGCTTATATTGAGCATATATGTGTCATTAATGTCTATTCCTAACTCTTCCCATCTTGTATGCCTCTCCAATTAACCTTTTTCTTTTTAATTTCTTTCAAATGATAAAACTATTCCCATCCCAAATGGGACAGGGCACTGAGCTAAAAGTTGTAAAGTAAAGGTCAAGAGGGTGGCTCCAGACAGGAAATTAGGAGTCAGAATCACCTTGAAAGTGAGATTAAAGTAAACCTGTGCCACATACTTTCTCTCAAATGTGGAATCCAAAACCAAGACAAACAGAAATCCTGAAAGTGGAAGAAGGCACTAGGGAGGTGAAAGGGATGGGGAAAGAAAATAAAGGAGAGGGGAGGAGACAGTACAGATAGACATGAACAAAAAAATATAGTAGAAGTACTCAGTGAAACTAATTAACAAAACAAGTGATGTGGAAACAAGAGGCTTTGGAGGTAAATATGAACCAACACTGTGAAATTATCCACTACACAGTTGGAAATGTAAACAAAGTTAGAGACACTGCTATTTGTAGATGGAGGCTAAGATTCCTCACAGAAATGTGTACAGAAGATTGTCATACGGAATGTCTTCCAAGAGTATTATATGGACATGGGGACAAAAAAAGGAGGCCCTAAGTGGAAAACTGAGTAGTTAAACAGGCAAGAGGAAAATCTACTAAAAACAGTGATATGAAAACTAAGGACAACAATGTCCACAGAAAAATAAAACAGACAATGAATAATTTGTACCTAGATGAATGCAAAGATTAATGAATAATGCGATATACTGTAGAGAAATCACTACATATAAACTGTAAGTTGTCCTTTACTAATAAATATGCTAATGCCTCTGAAGGAAAGAGTTTAACAGTGGAAATCAGGGTGCACTAAATATAATAATGAATGATTTTGGAGATGTTTGAGATATTGAGGATAAGGTCACTTGAAAATATGCAGTCTTTCTCTGTTTCCATGTGTAGTGACTACTGAGAAAGGAATTTTCAGGTTAGAAAGCTCTTTAAATAGTTACTTTAACTGTAAGAGCTATTTTAGGTTAGACGGAAAGACATGAGGGGTTAAGTGTCATACAATTGAGACCATAACCATGAGTAGGCATTAACTGTGAATTAGATGAAAGCAATACTAGGCCTGAAGAAGAGGCTTAATCAGTGAACTCAGCATTGCTCACCACGGACTAGTCTGGTACAGAAGGTAGGAAGGAAATATGTGGTAGAAAGGCAGAGAGGGTGGATTGGCCAATGCTCTTCAGTCAGTGTATTTGGTTCTAAGTGTCGGAGGGCACATTAACGAGTTTTAAAGGAATACTGGGATGCTCAGATACGTTTTAAAGGAAGCAACTGTACTCCAGATGTGATGAAGAAACTGAATCTGGATGGGCGGAGGCTACAATCTGTGCTCCTCAATCTGCTCGGCTCATGGATGGTGCTGTATCTCTGAGAGAGGAAGAAGAGCCGCTCTACTCAGTCCTGGACAGGTCACAGTTGGCATTGCTTCTTGAGCATCATATGTGACATATGATGTAACAAGTTTGCTGTATGATCTAGATTTCAGAGAGAATCTTCACTGGGTTCATAACTACTTAGATTCGTGGAAGCCCTGGGAGTGGATAAGGATAGCATTGAAAGTGGAGATTCTGAGTTTAGAGGCACGTTGATCTGTGGTTATGATATTTTCTTTTGTGGAACTCATTGCCTGTTGGATACTCGATGGCAATAAACTCTTTAGAATCCTAAAGGAAAGGTATTACCAAATAAGAGTGAAGAGTGAGTCAGGCAATTTCGAATATTGGCAAAAATAGAGGGTGAAGTTATTGATTATGAAGTCCAAGGTGGAAAGAGGTCAATAAACAAGAGAAGACATTTGAATGTGGAGAAATTTGAAATCCTTCCCTCCATTCTTTACTGGGCATTGTATGCTTATTGTTTTCGAGTTATGTTTAAGCATCTAATATGTCAAAGCTTGTTGGGCATCATAGTCTAGGTCAACTTCAGATTTGGTATCAGCATCTTCACACCAGTGTTTAAATATCTATAATAAACTATGCTATTCTGAGTGTTCCGTTATAGAATTTATTTGACAGTGGGAACTCTCTGCTATTAGAAATTGACTGCAGTCTTTAGAGGTGACATTTAACCTTATTTGCTTTTCTCTTCCATCATTTGCATAGAAGCCCTTTCTACTGTGTGTAAAGTGTTAGGGAAAGTACATGACACAAAAATTGTAGAATCAATACTTATTTTCCTTTTTCTTTCAGTACCTCCTAGTATTTATGGCTCTGATGAGCTCGTGCAACTCACAGCCATTGAAGGGAATCTTATCACTCTCCTATGTGAATCAAGTGGAATTCCACCCCCAAATCTTACTTGGAAAAAGAAAGGTCAGTTTGCATCCCTAAAGTTTTTAAATGATAGATAGATAGATAGATAGATAGATAGATAGATAGATAGATAGATAGATAAGCTAACATGTCAGTTTGTTAAAGAACCAAAAACAACCCAGGGGCTGGAGAGGTGACTCGGAGATTAAGAGCACTGACTGCTCTTCCAGAGGGCCTGGGTTCAATTCCCTGTGCCCACATAGCAGCTCACAACCATCTGTAATGAAAGTTCCAGGGGATCTGACATCTTCACATTAGCATACATGCAGGCAAAATACCTAGGTCCATAAAGTATCAATAGATAGATAGAAAGATTTTAGACAGACAGACGATAAAAAATAATAACAGAAACCTTTCCAGATGTTTGCATACTAAATGCTAGATAGCAAAATTGCTTTGTAATAGCTTCCAACATGTGATATTTCAATATCATCTCAAAGAAGATCATTTTCAGAGTGTTCACCAGACAAAACAACTTTCTGCATTATGTCCTTGCTTTTTAATCAAATGTATTATAGAGCATTTCTCATCATCAAGAGTCTACCATTCAAGGAATTATTGTTTTCTTCACAAATGTCCTTAAATTATTTTCTAAAGTAAACATTTATGGCAGTTTTGCAACATATGTTAGGCCTAAAGTCTGTAGTTGAGTAGATTTTCATTAGCAAGTATTTATCTCAGGGCTGTGTACCATTTAGGTACTTAGACTGGTAAGTAAACAAACCAGTTCCCATCTGGGCAGGCGTAGAAAAGCCACATTTTCTCCTCAGATTCTTCCATTTGGTTTTGATTTCAGGTTCTCTGGTGTTGGCTGACGCTGCAGGACGTGTTCACATTTTATCTGGTGGCCGACGGTTACAAATTTCAATTGCTGAGAAAGCAGATGCAGGACTCTACACGTGTGTGGCATCCAACGTGGCTGGCATTGCAAAGAAAGAGTACAACCTTCAAGTGTATAGTAAGTCATTGACCTCCTCAACCTCTGGGTCCAAATTTCTTCTAACGATTTTTATCTTCCCTTTCTATTTCTCTTTAGAGCTGTAAGAGCCTTTCACGGTGGTACAGCTCTACCTCGCATGTAGTATAAATCATGCTGACATAACCAGAGAACAATTACTTCCCTGGGGCCATTATTCATCCATCAATACAGCTGTTCATCCCCATCATCCCACCAGTAACAGACACATCAATGGCTACAATATACTGGGTGGGAAGAATGTCTAGAAAGGGAAGAGAGAGGATCACACTTTATAGTATGTGTTGCTAATGGTGATGTTTCTGCTTGTAACAGTAACATCTCGTTGATGTTATTGCTTTGTTTGTTTTGATAAGTTCTTATGTAGCCCAATCTTGTCTCAAACTCGGTATGAACTTGAATGACCTTTAGATTTTTCATCCACCTGCCTCCTTCTCCTGAATGCTGGGACTACAAACATGTGCTGGCACACACGTGTGCTAGGCAAGTACTACCCACCAACTAATCTACAGCCTCAGCCTTAGATTATACTGAAAATATATAAAATATTTTATTTGAAAAGGATATGTCAACTAGAACCTGTGCAACGTTTTAGAGTGCTTGAAACCATGCATGATGTCACCTAATCAATCTTTATGTGCATCTCTACATAAGGGAGAGCCATTGCTTTACCTTGCACCTATGGAAATTCAAACTCAGACACATTTTCATGGTTGATCAAGGTCATGTGGCTTGTGTTTCGGAGAACTGTCCCTAGAACACAGGTTACTAACACAGATCCATTTTTTCCCACACACACGTGTGTCAGTGCAAGTTGGCTGACTTCTACTTTCTAGTTCTCAGACTCGTTATCAATTAGGTAAGGTCGACTACAGAGAAACAGAACGGCTGACTATCAGTGACATAAACCGGCAGTTTCCTTCCTCCCACAAAGAGACACCTGAGGCTGGCAGTTGGATAGTCATTCCTAGCAAGACAGAGGCTCCATGGTTTTCTACCCTTTCCTTCATGGTAGTGCAGATGGTTGCTGCATATGAGACATTAAATCCACACTGAACACAAGAAAGGGAAAGGGTGTTAATATTTTTACTTTATATTAGAAGAGCCCAGCCCTCGGGGGGGCCTCTCTTTAAACATTAAATGATTGAATTATGTAAAAAAATGCAAGTCATTAGTATGCATATTGCCTTGTCTTTGGTAAGTGATAAAATTATATACTAAAAGAATTATTTAAAATACTAAAGAACTATTTAAAAATAAGGTTTTTTTATAATTTATTATCAGTAAGCGTTTGGTCTGTATACTTGTTTTATGTGCTTATGTATCCAGAGTCACATAGAACTTTATCGGGTGAAAAGGAATCCCTAGTGAAATAAGAAGCCCTAAGCTACCATATCCATTGTAGTATTAGGAACACTGCTGCGAATCAGAGTTCTAATTGACAAATTTCATTACAGTATCATTTCTTTAAAAATACAGTTTTCTTTTCCTCCTGGGTCCATAGCTTCCTTTTAGATATTAACTCACTTAGAAACAGAAAAGAATTCTATCTCACAATATGCTCATAGTTTGTTGCGATCTGTTGTTTTGATTCATTTTTAATAGTTGTTATATTGACATTGACCCTAGCACTGAGCGTGTAGCCCATCTGGTAGTGTTTATCTAGCATACACAAGGACCTGGCTTTCATCCTCCTGTTGTATAACCAGAATGCAGTGGCACATTCCCATTGGTCTTTAGAGGTGAAAGCAAGATGATCAGAAGTTCAAAGTGAAAAGTTCTATTAGAATTGAAGCAAACATTTCCCGTATTTTTTCTCACTGGCTTTTCTTTCCCCCAAGTCCGACCATCAATAGCCAACAGTGGCAGTCACCGCCCTGAGATTACTGTCATCCGTGGGAGAAGTATTTCCTTGGAATGTGAGGTGCAGGGTATTCCTCAGCCAACAGTGACCTGGATGAAAGATGGCCGCCCCTTGTCCAAGGGAAAAGGAGTGGAAATCCTGGATGAAGGCCGCGTTCTTCAGCTGAAGAATGTTCACGTTTCTGACACAGGCCGTTATGTGTGCGTTGCTGTGAATGTAGCAGGAATGACTGACAAAAGATATGACTTAAGTGTCCACGGTGAGTAGAAAGGAAAGAATCAGATTGTTCACAGGATGAGACAATCAAGTATTCTGGGAACATAGACCTCCGAGCTGAAAGTCTTATATTAATATTCCACTGTTTTTTTAAGTTCTTTGAGAACTTCATGCCCATATACAGTGAAATGTGATCATTTAAACATCCCGTCCTCCATTTACCCTCCTCCATATCTACCCATATCTCCCACAATACCTTTCATCCTAAGTTATCATCATCATCATCATCATCATCATCATCATCATCCTTCTTTTTCTTTTTTCTTCTCTTTCCTTCTCCTCCTCTTCCTACTTCTTTATCTTCTTTTTTAAATGTTTTTTAAATTTTATTTTATTTTTTTTACTTATTCACTTTATATCCCACTCACTGCCCCTCCTAGTCACTGCTCCCACAATCCTTCCCCCATCTGCAGTCCCCTTCTCCTCTGAGCAGATGCGTCCACCCACTCCCCAGTATTCCCCACCCTGGCACTTCAAGGCTTTCTGAGGCTAGGTGCTTCCTCTCCCACTGAGGCCAGACATGGCAGCCCAGCTACAAGATCATATCCCACATGCAGCCAACAGCTTTCAGGACAGCCCTGGCTCTAGTTGTTCGGGACACACGTGAAAACCAAGCTGCACATGTGGTACAAATATGCAGGAAGGTCTAGGTGTATGTTCTTTTGTTGGTAATTCAGACTCAGAGTTAGGTTAGTTGACTTTGTCGGTCTTCCTGAGGAGTTCCTATCCCCTTCTGGGCCTGGAGCCCTTCCTCCTATTCTTCCATAAGAGTCCCCAAGCTCCATGCACTGTTTAGCTGTGGGTGTCTGTGACTGTCTGAGCCAGCTTCTGGATGGAGACTCTCAGAGGACAGCACGCTCCTGCTTGCAAGACCTCCTTCTCCTCTTCTTCTTCCTCCTTCTCTTCCTCTTCTTCCACCTCCTCCTTTCTCTTCTTCTTAAACCACTAAGTCCAAATAGTGCTGCCTATATGTGTATGGTGTGATACTACAAAGCACTAGAAAACTTCTAGTGACCACTCCTCCAAGAAGAATGATTCTCTCTTCCACAGCAGCTCTTAACTACCAATAGTTCCTCAATAAGGCATAGGGCCTAGAGTTATCTCCCCCATCTTTGTGTGAACTTTGGCTAGTTCGATCTTGTATGGATAGCTGTTGTGCAAGTAAGTACAGTATGGGACCTTGAGTGCAAGAAGACAGTGTTCCACCTCCTTTCTAAGTATCTCTAGTCTCATCATTTATCTTTCGATGTCTGACTTCATGTTACCTGTTGAGACAAGCACATATTGGCTTTCTTTTGAGGATGTATATAATAAAGTAGACAAAAAACTAAGAAAGCAAACAATCACTGTGTAATTGGCTGACCTGAAACACACTATGTAGACACACCAGGCTGACATTAATCAACATTCCTCTGCCTCACTAGTTCTGGGGTTAAAGGCATGCACTTCAAGCATCACATCTGGCTGAATCTTTTAATTATATGATTTTCAAATTCAAGTCTTAAATAAAGACTATTTAACGTACATTGGCTCGGTCCTGTGGGTCTGAGTTATGTGTATTAAAGTCAGATTTAAGATTCTAATGTGTAAATTACAAATTTGGGTCAGGAAGAAGCTAAATATATACATATTCAAGGTCAACTATTTGAGTGCATGCAATTTGAGGTATAAATTTAAAATCTATAGAAGCAACAGGGAATTTTAACAGAAACAAATCATAGCTCAAATCCCATAAATAAATGAATAAGGCTGGGTCTTCTGGTGCATATTTATAATTCCAGAACTTTTGAGGCTGTTTGGAGAATTATTAATTCAACATTATTTACAAAACCAAATTGTCTCATAACACACCAAAAGGAGATGAATGAAGCTTAGTGTTAGTCTCTTACATTTGTGGCTCACATATATATCAAAGATAAAGGGAACATAATAAAAAGAAAGAGAATTAATATTTTATTTTTGTTAAATTATTTTAATTTTAAAATTATTACTATTTTTCATTAATTTATTTATTCACCTCTTTACATAGCAGCCTGCTCCTTCCTCTCCTCCCAGTCCCACCCTGACAAACCCCTACCTCCATTATTTCCTCTTCTTTCCTCTCAGAGAAAAGGAAGCTCGCTATGGGTGCTAACCCACCCTGGAACATCTTGTTTCAGCAGAACTAAGCTCATCCTCTCCCACTGAGGCCAGACAAGGAAGCCCAGCTAGGGGAAGGGAATCCAAAGGCAGGCAATGGAGTCAAAGACCAAGCTGCACATCTACTACAAATGCATAGGGTGCGGCCCGTGCATGTTCTTTGGTTGATGATTTAGACTCTGTGAGCCCCCATGGGCCCAGGTCAGTTGACTCTGTAGGTCTTCTTGTGGTCTCCTTGACTCCTCTAGGCCCTCAGTCTATCCTCCTCACCCCACTCTCCTATGTGACTCTCGAGCTCTGCCTAATGTTTGGGTGTGGGTCTCTGCATCTGTTTTCATCAGCGGCTGGATGAAGCCTCTCAGAAGGCCCTGATGATAGTCTCCTGTCTGCGAGCAAAGCATAACGTCAGGGGTTGGCTCTCTCCCATGGGATGGGTCTCAAGTTGGGCCAGTCATTGGTTGACTGTTCCTTCAATCTCGGCTCCATCTTTATCCCTACACAACTTGTAGGCAGGATGAATCTTGGATTGAAGTTTTTGTGGGTGGATTGGTGTCCCCCTCCCTCCATTTGAAGTCCCACATGGCTACAGGAGGTGGCTACTTCAGGCTCTGTATCCCCCACTGCTAGAAGTCTCAGCGGGCCCACTCCCAGCCTCTCCACTCCCAAATCTCTAGTTCATCCCAGACATGCCCCGACCCACTGATTTCCATTCATAATCTGTATATAAGAAAGTTGTGAGTCTAGGGTATAAATCTGTCAGAAAATACGACAATCTCAGAAACTAGCTCGCCATTGCTGAAATACCAGTTCTGAATTGGTTAAAATCGGAAAGCAGTGATACATTTTTTTAATCTTCAGATTTGACATTGTTATGATTCTTCATCTGATTACCATTAATCAGGAAGTAGAGGGTTCGTGGTAGAGAGCAGCTGCTAAGGATTCGTGTCTCCTATGTGTCAGCTCCCTTACTTCCTCTCTCTGTCACTTTTGCTTTTGTCTTACAGTCCCTCCGAGCATCATCGGGAACCACGGAGTCCCTGAAAACATCAGTGTGGTGGAAAAGAGTTCTGTATCCCTGACCTGTGAAGCCTCCGGCATCCCCCTGCCTTCCATAACCTGGCTGAAGGATGGTTGGCCTGTCAGCCTTGGCAGCTCTGTGAAGATTCTCTCAGGTATGCTCAATGGCTACCTTCACGTGAACACCGCTTCTCTTCCATTTTTCATCCTCGCTGTTTACGTTGTTTCATTTTTCCTTCTGACCTAAGTACTTATTATGATGCCTACTCATCATATCCCACAAACGTATTTAAAACATAGAAAGTCATGTTAAAGGGAGCTGGCATCACTCCCTTTGTTGTATTAGCAATGTATAGCATCCCCCTTGTACTAACTGCCAGCACATGTGTGACTAGTCTGAATGGTACTTACATTTTTGGCAAGCGAGTTCCCTGCATGCTGAAACCGTATCCCTAGTTCAGCTTCTGATGATTTTGTAGGGAAACCTGACTGTCTTCTCACCCGTGGGTCAACGTAAGGTCAGAGAGAGGGCTTTTGAGGCATGTCACCGGAGTCTACAGTTGGCCTATTTTGATAATAGCTATCACATAGACTAAAAGGACAATCATTCTTCAGCTTTTGACAGTTATTCAACTTGGTGAACTTTGGCAGCATCCAAATCCTGTGGCTTTTATTAAACTGAAGTGAGTTTATATCATGATAAGCTATTCATACTGTGCTTGCTAAAGTATCTGATAGTCAATCCGAATCCTGGGAAGCTCCCTGCATCCTTCCTGTGTCCTCTGAGCTTTTCGTTCCCGAGAACTCTGTCTCTGTGCCCCCTACAAAGAGAGAAGTAGCAGCAAAGATTTTTATTACAGTCTGGCCACCAACAGCCTGAGCAAGTTGTCTTCTTGTCTCAAAATTATCTTCACTTCTTAACAAAAAACAGTTTCAGTTCTGTAAAGTCTGAATTTATTAAATGCGATAGCATCAAGGATTGCAGAAATAAAAACAGCGTAGCAGAGCGCCGTCGGCTGGCTCCTTCCACATTTACAGGAGTGGTGTTTGACTCTCCTTAGACTTGTTTTGATTGACCAGCAGCTGGAGATCCCTGAGCAAAGCACATTAGAAATATTTCACCTTGTGACTGCCAAAGGACCCGCTCAGCTTTGCAATCTGGATGTGTTTTGTGTGATGGCTAAACGAGAAGCAGATGAATGGCCTGTGACCTCCTCACTGCTGCTCTGCTGCAGACTTCTGTTCCATTAAGACAAGTCCTCTGGAGGCTTGTCTGCAAGCCGGACCCTGGTGGCCACCCTATCGCCGTAGATTATGTGAGAGGATTAGGGAGTGAAGAGAAAGATGATTGTGGACCCAGGAATGACTCATAAAAGTTGAATCACTTTAACAACCCTGAAATGGAGCCATATTGCAGACTCACTAATCTGAGCTGGCAATGAGTGGGTGATTCCTTTGAATTCTTTCAGAATTCACAGAGGTGTTTAAAAAAAAAGAAAAACCTGTTTATGATTTTTACCTCTGTTCTGCTGGGGAAAACAAACTTCAGTTCAGGAAATCAGCTTTTTTGTTTTGTTTGTTTGTTGTATGTTTGTTTCAAGTAAGATATTGCTAAAGTGATCTTCTGGTAAATTGAGAAGAGAGAAGCTGCCTGTTAGACAAGCATGGTGTCAGCTTGTCGCTATAGATATTGAAAGCAAATGGTAGCTCTTCAACAAGATCCAGGTGAATATTTAAACAAGAAATTTATCTGTATCATTAGCATTTTTAATACAAATTCAAGGTGCTAAGCAAGAATATATGGCTGCCTAAAAATTATTGACATTATAATTTTCCCCCTGAGGTTTTTCATTTGGTGTTCCCCGCTTCCGCTCTATCTATAGCTTTTCAAAAGGCTTTGCCTTGTCTTATTTGCTGACTCCTCCACCTTTGTCCTTAAAATTTCCTGCCAAATTTCATCTTTTAGCACGTCTCCGTCTATGTGCATTTCCTCTTCAGCAAAACAGCAAATCAAAATACGGAAAGAAGCCAAGGAAGGCACCATAGCGCCAGTGCCTGCAGTGACCCGGTAACCATGTACTCGGGGATTTCCAAGAAGCTGGCCTGACAGCCACTAGCCGGTCCGTCTTCCTGTTTTACCCTCACAGTTGTATGGATTTTATCTCACAGACCCATTTCGCCATCTTTTCCTGAGCTTCCGGTCAACACCCACTCGTGAAAGCGCCAATCAGATCGCGATCCTGTTTTATGCACTCAGCTCCCTCCCTCACCTTCGGCAAACACTAAATTCCTTTGCATGACTCCCAAGGGCACACAAAACCTGGCCAAACTATCCAACTTCATCTGTCCCCATTTCCCGCACCCATTTCACTGTAGAGAGTACTACCATCCCTGTCTTATCACTTCACACCTAACAACAGCGGAACCTGCCCTTCGCTGCAAAACTCCATTTCTCCCTTGATGTCACTCGGAACTGTATTTATCTTTAAGTCATCTGGTGCTTTGCTTTTTCTAGGAGGCAGGATGCTGCGGTTGATGCAGACCAGACCAGAAGATGCTGGCCAGTATACATGTATTGTAAGGAATGCAGCTGGTGAAGACAGGAAAATGTTTGGACTTTCAGTATTAGGTACTTGCACAGTTTGCAGTATCTAAGGGGAAATACAATTGGCCACGATGCATTCTGGAAACAGAGTTAAAATGTATTCACAGCTGGAATTTATACCTATGTGGTCTTTGGCCTCCGGACTATGATTCTTGGCGAGGTTTCCACATTACAGTTATTTGGAGGAAATGAGTCCCCTTCAACCGCCAAACTGCCTTGCTGTGCCAGTTCAAAACTGCTCAGAAATGTTCTAAGATCCTATGCATCTTGCTTCAAATGAGAGACCTTACTCACTTATTTGTGGACACATTCCGTGTTAGTTTAATTTATGTCGCTGTGATAAAGTAGCCCAAAGTAAGTTGGGAGAGAAAGGATGTATTTTAAGCCACCATATGAGGTCACAGCCCATCACTGTGGGGAAGTCAAGGTAGCAGAAACTTGAAATTATTTACACGGACAGCCAACAGCAGAAAGAGACCGAGAGCCCATTTGCACAGACTCTCTTACAGAGAGAGTTGCTCTTACAGAGATTTTTCCCTTCTTACAGAGTTCAAGAATCATACCCTGAGAGGGTGGGTCCTCCCACCTCAATTACCATAATCGATGAAGTCCCCACAGTCATGCCTACAGACCAGCCTAATCCACGGTCCTTCATTGAGACTCATTTCCACAGGATGAGAAACAGTCTCAAATTAACAATTAAATATAACCATCACACATTTTATTCATCTTTATTATTTTCATTAATCATTTATTCATTTACATCTCAATTGATATCCCCCTCCCTGTTACCCCTCCACAAATCCTCCCGTCCCATCACCCCTCTTCCTCCCCTTTGCCTCTATGAGGGTGCTCCTCCACCCACTTGTCCACTCCCACCTCATCACTCCAGCATCCCCCTTACCCTGGGGCAACAAGCCTCCACAGAACCAAGGGCCTCCCCTCCCACTGATGCCAGATGAGGCCCTGTGCTACATATGTATCTAGAGCCATGGCTCCCTCCATGTGTACTCTTGTTGGTGGTTTAGTCCCTGTGAGCTCGGGGGGGTGGGAGGGTTCTTCCTATGGGGTTTCAGTCCCCTTCAGCTTACAACTTAATGCATTAAAATTGGATTCATAGCAACCTTGGATTACAGATAAAAACTAGAATTGGTTAAAATAACCAATTGCCCTGGCATTCTATGAATAAAAGTTGCTTAAAATGTAGGTCTTTGTCCTTGCTGATAGAGCTGTAACTTACTTGTCCCATGTCTTTGCATCTTTGTCTCAGTTCCTCCTCACATTGTGGGTGACAACGCATTGGAAGATATAAAGATTAAAGAGAAACAGAGTGTTACACTGACTTGTGAAGTGAGAGGTAAGTTCTTGTATTTCTGGAACTTGCTGCCCTTGGTGAGCGTTATTGTTTCCAGAATGTGTGCATGTGGGGTATGCCCTAATCACCAGGGGTGAGTGTAGCCACCACAGTAGGTATTCAACATTGGATCCTGGTGTAGTGTACCTGGCTGAAGTGTGTTAGGAAGCCTTGCAGATGCAATGAAGCATCTTTAAAAAGGAGGAAGGGAGGAGGAGAGGAGAGGGGGAAGCATTCAGTCTTTCTCATCAGGTCCTGCTTTTTTTTTAACTAGGTTCACACTTACATACATCTTCTTTTTCTTGCCCGCTTTTATTTCTCTCTCCTTCCTTGTGTTTCTGCCACCCTTCTCTTTCCTTGTTTCTGTACATTTTACATTAACGAAGTAGGTAGACATTTTATTTAATGCTGAGGAGTGAGCAAGAACAAACCTCAGTTCGCACATTTGCATGTTGCAACGAGAGTAGACACTAGGGAAAAAGGAAGATTAAAAAGCCCATTATCACTATCTTCAGCCACGCAGATGATTCATTGCCTGAAAGAAAATGAAAAGATTTGTGTAAAAGAGCAAGGAGGGGCACAGGGGAGCTTTGAAGGGGACAAAGGGTAGGGAAAATGTATAATT
The DNA here is from genome assembly GCF_021556685.1 of Rattus norvegicus. Taxonomy (NCBI): domain Eukaryota; kingdom Metazoa; phylum Chordata; class Mammalia; order Rodentia; family Muridae; genus Rattus; species Rattus norvegicus. Next base: position 65,343,241 of record NC_141546.1, on the reverse strand, counting down.
ATATAATAATCCCCACGGTAACACACATTTTAAAACAATAGTTTAAGTAAGAAATTTTAAAGATATCTAACAGAACATTTCAATCCCCTTTTACTGTAAACAAAAGATATTACAGTTATGGGTGAAGGATGAGAATACCTAAGAACATTTTATTGGAAAAGAGAGTTTCAAGTAAGATTTGATAAGTTTCTTACTGCATGGTTTATATATCTTGTGTGAGTAATAAATTGAAATAAGAAAATATTTTTTAAAGCAGCTGTGACGAGTGCTGCCTACACCTTTTCTTTCCTGGAAGCAAAGGGGCAATTAACAAGTGTCATGTAGAGAACAGTTGTGTCCACATGGAAAGAAAGTGGTGTCTGGTTTTCCCTGCTCCTTCCCTGCCTCCCCTCCCTTTTTCCCTCCCTGTCTTGGCCTAAACGTCATAGTATTGTCTGTTTAAGCTCCCTGATTTTTGATCATCCATTCTACCTGTTTTCATTTGTGGCTTTAAAATTAATAAATGGCAAAGGAATAATTTTAACTAACATTGAACACTCACCTCCATTTACAACTATCAAAAGTGTTTTCTGTCAGCTACAAAGACTGAATGAATAGTTACTTTAATTAGACCTCTGAACTCTTAGTAAGAATCCCAGTATAGCACAAAATGTTCATTGAAATAAATGCCTTATTTTTCTGCTGTTTCCTCTTAAAAGAATAAAAAAGGGTTTTAGTATGAATAGAAAAGAATTTATAATATTTTTGATCATGATGTGTGCTTCAGGCTTTAAAAGTGAATTACTATGAAAATAGTTAACTACGAGAGCTAAAGCACCTTATTTGTTTAAGCACGGAGACCAGTGTTAGAATCATTTACAGATGAAAGCTCACGTAGATCTGAAATGATGTCTGTTCGTTGTGTATCTTCCATCATCTTGTAATCACTATACATTTAAAACGATTCATGTATGTAGTATGGCACCGCTTCAGAAAGAATAGCCACTTTGTTGCTTTGAAGGTGGGACACAGAAAAAAACAGCGGCGCTGTGAAAACACCTTCTTTGGATGTTTCCATTTACGCATATGTGATACTGGGCTGCCTCAAAAAAGTAGCTTTTTTCTTAACAGGGAATCCTGTGCCACAGATCACATGGCACAAAGACGGACAGCTTCTCCAGGAAGACGAAGTACACCACATGATGTCTGGAGGCCGTTTTCTTCAGATCACCAATGCTCAAGTGTCCCACACAGGACGATACACGTGTCTGGCCTCTAATATAGCTGGTGACAAAAGCAAAAGTTTCAGTCTCAATGTGTTTGGTAGGTGTGAACTTCATTTCACGTCTTGGATGATCAATGTTTCTTGTCTGTCTGTCTGTCTGTCTGTCTGTCTGTCTGTCTCTCTCTCTCTCTCTCTGTATTCCCCCCCACACACACACTCACTGTCTCTCATTGAATTTCATTATGTGGAGGATCCCAACACTCACATATGTAGGCTGTTTTTACTTTCATTGTTATGGAGTAAACTATGTTCTGGGCATAGTGCTTTGTACAGGGAATACTAATGATCAAGACAGACATTTAACTATGCCATGGGGAAGGGGCAAGTTGTGAAGGTAGACAGGGAGTCTCAGCCTGAGACCCTGTGCCTCTCTCCCTGAGCCTCTGTGCTTTTATTGGAGATTGACCCTCTTTGGGTCTCGGTGGCCTGGGTGTGATTAAACGTCAGAATGTATTAATGCATCAGCATTGGCCTTACAGCATCAAAGTTACGTTTATGTTTCAAGCATATCACTGAAGTTCATTCTAAGTTTCTCAAGTTTAACATGTACCCCACCTAAATCTACTACATTTGACTATCAATATTTAAAAACTTACGCTAAATTAGACGACAGTGATACTAAATTCACTGTGTGTGAATATACAATTAATTTGAGTTTGTTCAACTATTTTCATAGCTACTCCTATATCATTTGGGGTCCACATAAATACTGTCCTGCACACAGATACTCTTACATCCCCACATAGAACAGGAATTTCAAACAGAGGTTGTAGTCTAAATGGGTCCCATGTGCATTTACATATATGTAAGAAATACCAGTTGATCAAGTGAAAAGGATTGAGTAGTAGCATATATAAATAGTACATCGTGTATAGGACGAAAGATCCCTATAGGCAGAACCGATATAGTCTAATACAGAAAGATGCATGTGGAGGTTTGTGTTACATTACAGTGATGTCATTACCTCTTGTGTGTGTGTTACCATCCTCCTTTAGCATATGATGTTTCTCGCTGATTTTATAGAGACTAATGATGATTAATTGCTTTGTAACTCTTAAAACCTGGGATTGCAGAGACAAGGGCAATGGCAATTCGGCAGCCGATACCTAAGAGGTTTTCTAAGTCTGTTTCTTTAATAAATCTTCCAACCTTTTAGTATCTCCTACAATTGCTGGTGTAGACAGTGATGGCAGCCCCGAAGACGTTATTGTCATCCTTAACAGCCCCACTTCTCTAGTGTGTGAGGCATATTCCTATCCCCCGGCCACCATCACCTGGTTCAAGGACGGCGCGCCTTTAGAATCCAGCCGGAACCTTCGCATCCTTCCAGGTAACCGACTGACCTCAGGTAGCCCAGATGGACGTGCGCTGTCTACTACTGTAGTAGAGAACACGTTATTTTTAATAAAACCGCCTGTGTTTTCGTTCTGTGACAGTCTATCTCTGTCTTCCTACTTATGCTTTGACATCTATCTTAAATTTTAAAAATACTTGAACGTTACTTTTCAAAAGACACAGAACAAATAGTGTGGCTTATTTTTTCCATCAAATATCTCCCACTAAATTGTATTCATAAGAAGCAGTATTTTCAATAAGAGCTGAAGTCCTAGTACCCTGCCTTCCCCCGCGTCCGCTGTCAAAGATTCTTCAATGTTCCTTCATGTTTTAGGAGGCCGTACTCTGCAGATCCTAAACGCACAGGAAGACAATGCCGGAAGATACTCATGTGTGGCCACTAATGAGGCTGGGGAGATGATAAAGCACTACGAAGTGAAGGTCTACAGTAAGTTCCAGAAGAATGCTTCTGCTGCCTCTTCCTGGAGGCTTCTAGCTTTCTTAATCCTGTTTTTCATTATTTTTCCTAATTGTTTCATACTGATCAACAAGTATACTAAAGACTCTTACTTATCTAGCTTGTCTCATCAAGGATGGAAGCTACATTAAGTATTATGCCCATGGCCTTAGTTGCTTAAAGACGTAAAGAGCCAGGACTGGTAAGATGGTTCAGTGACTGACATGTTTGTTATGAGAGTTAAGAAGCCCAGAACCCATGTAAATGTCAAATGGGTATGAAAGCCTACAAGCAGGTCTCATGCCAGAATGGCAGACAGGAAATGTGTAGAAAAAACTGGCTGGCTACTTTAATCATAACAGTAAGCTGTGGATTCAGCAAAGGTCTATTCCTCAATATATAAGGTAGGAGATAATTGAAGAAGATTCCGGTATTAACCTTGGGACTACAAATGCACCCATGTGCATATGTTTCTACACATGCATGTGCACATCCACGAGCACACACACACACACACACACACACACACAATCACACATATATATGCAAAAACCATTCATGAAGAGTCCACTGGGTCCACTCAGTGTGACCTGTTGGGGTGTTGTTTACATGCAGGTGCCTGCTCCAGAGCTCAAGATGAGATCATCAGTAGTGTCGGATTATGACAATGTAATCGACCTATTAGTAAAAGACAAAACTCATACTGTCATCAATGGAGGCCACATTGTAAGGCCTTTCTTCCTACGTTATTGGTGTTACTTTATAAACAAAGTATATATTTCTGATTGCTATTTTTACTTTGACTTGGTGCCCTACAAGTCAATGCCATGTATTATATGGGTCATGGTTGAACTATGTGGGCCCGGAACAGATACAAATTTGAAGGACATTGGTCTCTCCAGCAGTTTTATAATAATGAAGAGATACAGATATATTTTATTCATATTATATGTCTGGAGACTCCCATTTCCTGGGATGCTGAGGTCATTCGTGGAAGGCTGGTGGAGAAGCCTCTTATCTGCTTGGCACCTTGCTGACTGCTGCTTCCTGTGATCTGTGCGGTAGACTGTGTATTTAAAACATTCAGTGCTTAATTCTTCTATGTTGATCTTGTGCAGTTCCGCCCATCATCAAGAAAGGGGACCTTTTGGGGCCGGGTCTTTCCCCGAAGGAGGTGAAGATCAGAGTGAACAGCAGCCTGACTTTGGAGTGTGAGGCTTACGCGATTCCATCTGCCTCCCTCCGCTGGTACAAGGACGGACAGGCCAGTCACAACTACATTTCATTTGTCCTTTATTTCTTAAAGATGAAAATAACAATTTAAAAAGAAACAGATTTATCCCACCCACTCTGATATTAAAAATAGTCAATCATGCTCCTCAAATATGAAACTGCTTTTAAAATTTTAATTAAATGGAAAAAAAGAACATGTTTAATACCTTTGGTATTGTTCCACCACTGGGATGTAAGCAAGATTGGTTTTGTGTACATTAGCACTTGACTGTGAAAATCTGGCTACCGTCCCAATGGGGAATTAGAGGAGTGTTCCACCCAGATAACTAAATTTAATAGAGAAGAAACCCATTCATGGTCCTAAAATGAGGTCTAAATTTATGCAGAACTTTCTCTAAATACCACTACATCTTTCACAAAAGGTAACGTTTTTGATATCCTAATATATGAGAAATTTAAAGATGTAAGGGCATACTATGATTACCCAGGGGCAGTAAGAAATACTTAATAAAAAAATCATTTTGAGGGCAAAGGGACAGACATGACATGGGAAGGGTTAGAGGGAGACTACTAAATACAGATGGGAAACAGCCAAGGCGCTCTTTATCGAGTTTTACACACAATCAACCAAATGGTCAGTCAAGCTCCAGTTGTAAAGTTTAGGTCATAGTATGACTCTAGAGGCAAGGAAGATGTGGCTTCGTGGTTTCCTTCCAGATCCCAGATGGATTCTGTGATATCGGCAGGGGGTGGTATCTTTTCATATAAAATAAGCATGTATCATCTGGAAGCCATTGCAAAAGGAAAATGCAGAACTCCCACCATGCTCTGCTTCTGTTGGCTCTGCACTGCACAAGCACACAGTGTGATGTATTATCAACTCTGTAAAACCTTGCTTGCAAACACATGTGTTCCCAGCCCTTTGAAATTATATCATTAATTTGGTTTTAATTTTCTATAAAGCCTTTTCATCCTGTATGCTACTACACATGGAGAGATCCACAAAAGTAAAGACCAGGGAAGCACTAGAATTTAAATAGAAACTAGACTGCTTTCAAAATTCACTAATAATTATTAGTTTCAAATTCGGTCTCTGGAATAGGTAAAATTATACTGACTGGCACTTCTAATTATTTTAAGGCCTGGGACTGGCTTCCTAAAATAACGAACAAGAAGCAATATTATCAATAAATACTTTTACCATATCATTTTTCAGTTCTTTTTTAAATCTGCAAACTTAATAAAGTAGTATGTTTTTTTAGAAAAACCACCAAAAGATATTGACAATATCAGCTATAATAACTTCTAATACAATCTGAACATTTTATTCATCCTTGTCCTGAAATTTTTATTTTGATACAGAAAATTTAACTGTGGTATATTTATATGTGATGTAATATTAATAATATTAATATGATTTGTTGCATCCAAAATTATTTGAATCTCAACTGTTTGCTAGGCACTCTTTTATGTACAACAAATTTAGATGAGAAGGAAACAGGTCAAAAATCTCTGTCCACTTAAGTTTTCAGAGCCAAAACAAAATCCAAAACAAGCAAACAACAACAACAACAACAAAAAAAAAAAAAACCAGCCACAAGAAAAGCCCAATGCCAACAAAAAACTAAACTAAAAACTTAAGTCAGTCATAAAGAGTCTAAGATGTGGAATAGAAAAGTTAGTCAGAGACACACACATTACTCAGCTCACATTTGCCTGTAACTCCAGAACCAGCCTTAGGGTCTCTTCTAGCCTCTGCAGACTCCTGAACTCACACACACACACAAACACACAGAGAGAGAGGGGGGAGAGGGAGGAGAGAGAGGGGAAAGAGAGAGAGAGGAGAGAGGAGAGAGGAGAGAGGAGAGAGAGCACAACAGAAGACATGTGTAGTGTGTTTCTGACTTTGGGAGTAGAGGAAAAAGGGTTGGAGTGTCTCAAACAAAGTGGAAAAGTTACTTCAAAATGAAGACAAGTCAGCTTGAAGGGGCTCGAGACCCCAAAAGTACAACAATGCCAAGCAACCAGAGCTTCCAGGGACTAAGCCACTACCTAAAGACTATACATGGACTGACCCTGGACTCTGACCCCATAGGTAGCAATGAATATCCTAGTAAGAGCACCAGTGGAAGGGGAAGCCCTGGGTCCTGCTAAGACTGAACCCCCAGTGAACTAGTCTATGGGGGGAGGGCGGCAATGGGGGGAGGGTTGGGAGGGGAACACCCATAAGGAAGGGGAGGGGGGAGGGGGATGTTTGCCCGGAAACTGGGAAAGGGACTAACACTCGAAATGTATATAAGAAATACTCAAGTTAATAAAAAAAATAAAATAAAAAAAAAATGAAGACAAGTCACCTTGTGTCAAATACCACCAAGAACAGAAAAAAGGCAGAGTGGTATATGTAGCCACATGTCTGTCATGAATGACCTTGACTGCCTTCCTTATCAAGCAACGAAAACAAAGATTTGATTAGATCAGATTCAAGGAACGTTAAGAGGATAAAATTAGACACCTTACACATAGAACACATTTTTGAATGGTTGACGGTTAATGTCCTCAGAAATTGTGTAGGTAGGCTGCAGCAAGAACCACTTCCTTATGGCTGAACTGTCTAATGGGATGGAATAAAAAAGTGCTGGCATAGGTAAGAGGAAATCAAGAAGCTGAGTGGTCATGTCTTTGGTTGACAGCAGGCAGAAGCAATGCCAGTGAGTCAGGAATAAAATCTTTAAATAATGGAGAAAGACCTATAATGCCCATTGCAATATGTCATAACATATCCTCAGCCTAAAACAGTCTTATGTATGAAGTAAGCATGTTTCTGAATAAATAATGATAATCTCAGATAAAATCGTATCGTGATAATGTTCTAAACTTTTAGCAAAGTTGTATTTATTACAGTTTTCTAGAAAGCTATCAACAAGACACACTTTTTAAATACTTGATAAGATTATCTGGAGACACTTTTTCTTTCATGGATATGATGCTAAGAACATGTTTTCTGTTATAAAGGATATATAAATGTATCTTCTACAATTACCTACATGATGTGAACTATATCAGCTATAATTTTCAAGAGATAAAAATTACTTAGAAAACAATTTGATCAAATTAAATTAATCACTGCTATCTTGAATAATTTACCTATCTCCATTTATTAAAGAGTCACAGTGTTGATCATCTGCAGGGTTATCTTAGCTCTATTAGCATATACAATACTGACATTGTTATAATTGAATCACAGCCCCTTAAATCAGATCATCATGTTAACATCGCTGAAAATGGGCACACTCTTCAAATCAAGGAAGCTCAGATATCAGACACCGGGAGATACACCTGTGTGGCCTCTAACCTCGCAGGCGAAGATGAGTTGGATTTTGATGTGAATATCCAAGGTAATATGCTTATTGCAGAACAATTTTCACACTCTCTTAACTAATGGAAAAGAGATTTGACTTGGTTTACTTTAAAAATCATTTTCTTCTCTTAATAAGTTCATTATGAAATTTTCAAGAAATTATAGAAGAGAATAATTTCATATGTTTTTAGACATTTTTGTTTTTATTTATATGAGTGTTTGCCTGAATGAATGCATTTATGCAAATTATGTGTATACAAATATGCATATATGTATATTTGTATATATATATATATATATATGCATCAAGTGTATGTCTGGTTCCCATGGAAGAGGACGTCAAATCCCATAAAACTGGAATCACAGATGCCTTGGAGCCACCAGATAGGTTCTGGGACCTGAACCTTGGTCCTCTACAAGAGCAACGAGTGCTCTTAAGCTATGAGCCATGTCTCTAGTTCTATAAGCCTATAGTTCTTATTTTATGCATTTCCTTCTGGTATTTTAAGGGACAACATCATTTACAAAACTCAATAACTGACTTCTCTTACATCAACACTGCACTGACGTTGTACCATGAAGGGTATATATCATATAGCCTTATACAGGAGACAGTAAAAGCATTAATAATGAATTCAGAGTAGACCAACTTTATGAGATGGATGAGTACACCTATAAATTTTGTGTCTTGGACAGGTAGTCAAAATATTTTAAGTGTCCGTTATTTTCCTTTAAAATTGTTACCCCTTGGGATTGCTAAGAATAATACCTGAGATAAGACACCTAAGCCCTCCTAAGGTGATTAAGAACTGATGCCTGCTATTGTTGGATTGTTTTTCTGGATGTTACCACTCACCAGCTGAATTATTTTTTGCCAGTGCTAGGGATTAAATCTATGACCTTATGCATGCTAAATTCTCTCTCTCTCTCTCTCTCTCTCTCTCTCTCTCTCCCTCTCCCTCTCCCTCTCCCTCTCCCTCTCCCTCTCCCTCTCCCCCTCCCCCTCCCCCTCTCTCCCTCTCCCTCTCCCTCTCCCTCTCCCCCTCCCCCTCCCCCTCCCCCTCTCTCCCTCTCCCTCTCCCTCTCCCCCTCCCCCTCCCCCTCTCTCCCTCTCCCTCTCCCCCTCCCCCCCCCTCCCCCTCTCCCTCTCCCTCTCCCTCTCCCTCCCCCCCCTCTCTCTCTCCCCCTTAGCCTTAGCCCAGCCCTTAACATAACTTTTAAGACTGCCTATTTCATCACTTCTATACGCAAATATCCTAATTTAACCAAACTCCTAGAGTTAAATATCCAGGTTGTCTCCAAGTTTTCATTATTCATAAATAACATCTGGGTACACAAAATTTTCACAAGTCTTTGATTTTTTTCATACATATCTAAATCTTGAAAATTCAGGTTACACACTTTTGAAATGTCTTTAATGTATTGGTAGTTTACTGCTGATAAAACTCATACCCACTGTCAGAAAAGAGTGAGGATATCCTATTTTTAATAGCTTAGTCCTGATTGTTCATTTTGTTTAACTTCGTTCATAAGACAGATCATTAATATTGTTATCAAGTGAGCCCGTGCATAGTTTGTGTGTGCCTCGAAAGTAGTGTTTCCTGTAGCAACCACATTTCTTACCACATTCCTCCTCAAAAGTGGGCCCCATTGCTGGTCAGTCAGCGGCATCTCTTACACTAACTGCATGGTCAAATGCAGACTCAGAGCACCACAGACTTTATTCCTCCACTTGACTCTCACTGATGGCTACTCTTTGTCTGGCTGCTGTTGGGAAGCATAAAAGTATTTTGAAAATATTTTGGCTGCTAGATGTCAGTGCTCAAAGGTAGCTGAGGAGGGCTGGGTTTGCCACCTGTGAGTTACATGATTTAGAAAAAAAAAAATGTCTGAGCTGTTTTTCTTCCTGTCTACCTCACAGACTCGAGATGAGGATAAATGAGGGACAGGTTGAGTGCTATGACAAAGAAAACGGACGGGTTTATAAAGAGTTCCAGACTAGTCGCACTTATTATTTTAAACGTAGGTGATATAGCAAGTTCTGAATTGTGGTTTCTGTCAGAAGTGGCACAGAACTTTGGTGTTTTGAGTGACAAAATAAAGAGAAGAGGAAGTCAATACTGCATTTGTGCAAGACAGTGGCCGTTGTAGGAACAAGAACCCTTCTGGGGATCTGGGGGTGGGGAGCTGGAGCTACTCAGCCTGTCTGAGAACAGTCCTTTCTTTCTGGGTAGTGTACTTCCCCAGAGGAATGGTGGGAATGAACATGGACTCATTTAGAGTGACAGGGAAGGAGCCTCCTCCCTCAGTGTTATGCCTTTAACCCCAACTGAGACTTATTTCTGTGACCACTCAGGATCACGGGTTTGATCCAGGCATGCCTGGCTAATGGTATTACTGGGAGATAGAGGTGTAAGACAGCTCTTACTTACTACAGAAAGGATTTGGGAAATGTGGGCCTTGGGGGTGTGGGTCAGTGGTGTGCATGTGGTCCTGGGGCTAACTCCCATACCACCAAAGAAATTGTGTGGGTCAGCTTGAAGCCTAATTCCCTTCCTCCTGGAGCCTGGAGGCTGGGTGTTATGTGAATGATGGTTGTCTTTTTTAAGTGAACCACTCATGGGCAATTAAAAAATTCCTTCATACAAAAAAAAATACTTTGGCATTGTCTAACTTACTAAATCCACAAATTATTTGGTGAGATACAGTTGACATCTTTGATGGGTCAATCATGATAATGACACTGAAAGTATCCATGCTTTCCCTCCATAGTTCCTCCAAGTTTTCAGAAACTCTGGGAAATAGGAAACATGTTAGACACCGGCAGGAGTGGAGAAGCCAAAGACGTGATCATCAACAACCCTATTTCTCTGCACTGTGAGACAAACGCTGCTCCTCCACCAACCCTTACATGGTACAAAGATGGCCGACCTCTGACCTCCAGTGACAGAGTGTTGATTTTGCCAGGTAAACACTGCCACATAAAAGCACGAATCTCTGCCAAGTGTTTCTCTCCTCACTTATTGGACCAGTTCACTGTAATTGAACCAAAGTTTGGGTTGCTGACTGCCATATGTGGAAGAGCCTACCTTGAGAATTTGACAACAGAAACCTTTAGCTTACTTTCTACTTCTATTCCATTGTTGTAATCAATGTATGCAAGTTCTTGGACTTCTTCATGCCTCTTTCTGTATTGATGTCCTTTGTCAGTTCGATTTCTATGCATCGTTAATCTAAATTCAAACACATGTTTGCAAATAATTATTATTTGATTTATTGATTGATTGCGTTTTCACAAGCAATTATAAATACTTAATATTTAAATATTTTAATTATCACATGGTTTGTTGATGGAAAAGATGCTTAACATTTTTAAAATAATATTTTCAAGGTTTCAGTATAATTCTCACAAGTAAGCAAATATCAGGGTTTGTTAACACTCCAAAAGTATACCTTTAGGGCCAATGCAGTACCACAGGCAAAGTTAGCCCAAGTCAATTGAAATAATACATTTATAAAGTAAGAGTGAAAATGGGAGAAACAGACATGGTAGCTGTGTGTAGTACATGACATGAATTATCGAGGCCTAGGGAAAATGGACTATAAAAAGCTTCCTGTGACAATAATCTAGAAGAGGCTATGGGTTTAGTACAAGTTTCTAAATTTCCCGGTTTGGCTGTGTACTATACTTTTGGGAGGGATTATATTTATTTCTATGATATATAGATCTATGAGTATATGGTTTTAAGAAGTCATAATACCTCCAAACTTACTGAAATAGCTTAACGAAATATTCTATCCATATGATAGCAGGAGATATCTAAAATGACATGCAACAAAAATAATTGGTGAACATACATGTGAATTTTAACGTGACTGTTACAACTTTTTTCTAAATTTTATTATCAACACTAAAAAGTTTATGAATATGTAATAAGAGCTTTTTTCCCTGGTATTGTACATGAACTCTTGAATAAAACATAAAAGCTAAAATATACTTTACTCTTTAGAGCCCTGGATATGTGTCTTTAAATGAGGTTTTATAGGGTACATTGAAAACATCAATGAAAAATACTCAAAAACTGCACGAACAACGCATTGCCGCACAGTGACGTTCCACACAGAGCATAATGGAGGGCTTAGAGAAAATCTCTAGAAAAATTGACACCAGCTATCTATTTCTCAAAACTTCTGACTTGTGGTACAGTATCGGATCACTTTTTAGCAATGTAATGTTGGCTGTGAAAATGGATATTATCTGAGATAAAAATGAAATGATTAGAGGAAGTTGGAACATTGACCCAAGCATAAATAAATGTCATTAGATGTAGGGAAACAAGGCGTAGCTCTGATCATGATCTGTGTTCACACTGTGTTCGGAGGAGAGGAGTGACATACTAGGATCTGTGTTTTTAGGAGGACGAGTGCTGCAGATTCCCCGGGCTAAAGTAGAAGATGCCGGGCGGTACACGTGTGTGGCCGTGAATGAAGCCGGGGAAGACTCCCTTCAGTATGACATCCATGTGCTCTGTAAGTTGCTTTCTTTTGTTGATTAAGCATTTTTCACTCCGAAATATTTTTCAATGACTAATGTTTGCAGGGTGTCACCCTGACACTTTAGAAACTATGAAGGCAAAAGAAATGGATACTTCTTCTAAGGACTACTGTGTTGTATGCACACTGAGAACACATTAGTCAGGACTTCTAAGATCTCAAATAACAAAATTGGAGGGAGGAAGAGAGGGAAGGAGGAAGGGAGAGGGAGAGAAAGAGAGAGGGAGAGAGAGAGAGAGAGAGAGAGAGAGAGAGAGAGAGAGAGAGTATGTGGATTACTGATTCATAAACTTGGAAAAGTTCTAGAGTAGAGTAATCTCCAACCAGTCATTTTTGACTGCCTTGGCTCAAAAGAGGTCAAAGCTATCCAGGTTTTACCTTTCTATTTCTCTTGACTTCTTGTTGCTATTATTATTATTGTTGTTGTTGTTGATGATGATGATGATGATGTTGATGATGATGATGATGTTAATGTGACTATCAGGCAGGTGGTTCCCTTGAGCAGCAAGGTGAACATTAGCAGCTCTAGATTAACTTCCTGGTTTCATATTATCTAATATTTATAAGTGAAGTCCTAAAGTTGACTGTTCTTCCTGGGAATCATCTATGCATCTTTGAGTCCACCACAGACACCAAAAAATTGTAGCATTCTAGCGATGAGATCACATTCTTATGCCTGCTCTTGAACCATCTGATACATGGACATCAAGTGGAAGAAGTATTATGTCCTTAAGACAAATGGAGTTATTAGAATCAGGAGAAGGAGGCCAAACTAGGGAACGGCCATGAGGATTTATAAGAATCAATCTCTAGTTTGCTTTCTACTGTGATTAAAAAGCCAGGACCAAAAAACACCTGGGGAGGAAAGGGTTTATTACTCTTACCTATCCCAATGCACAGGTTATTGACCAAACCCAAAAGCAGGAGCTTGAGGCAGGAACCCAGAGGCAAGAACTTAAGCGGGAGCCTTCCTTTCAAGGTTGCTGCTTACTGGATTGTTCCTTATGGCTTACTCAGCCTTCTTTTTCACACAACCCAGGACCACCTACGTAGGCATGACACCTCCCACAGCAAGCCTAGTCTTTCCACGTCTATCACTAGTCAAGAAAATGCACTCCCAGTCTTGCTACACTCCAATCTACTGAGTTCTCAACTCGTCGGTTGAGAATCCTTTTTCCCAGCTATGCCTCCATTGTGTCGACAAAACCTAGCCAACATACCACAAAAAATAAAAGTTTTTCTTTTATACAGAAAATGTTGACATGATATGAAAGATTAGGCATTCATCTCAGAGTGTAAGTGGGACTTTGGTGGCAGGTAATTAAGACAATAATAGCAAGGTCAATAACAGTAGAGTTCCTGGGGAAACAGGCAGGATTAAAAGCAAGGATGGGTGTGATGAATCAAACATGATTCCAGAATGCTCATGTAAAATGCTGAGCGGGCACTTAGAATTAAGGAACCATCACAAAGGACAAAGAATTAAATGTGCCAAGACTGTACATCCAAGAGCTGCCCCCAGACAAGTGATATTTAAAGACAAGATTTCCAAAGGAAACTATATGGAACCATTGGTAGATAAAAGAAGGAAAACAGAATAAAAAGAGACAATCAAGGAATGAGGGAATCCAGTAAACTATTATTCCTGGATTCCAGTTGTTAAAAAAGTTGCCAACCAGTGGGTTTTCAGTGCTGAAAAGTAAAATGAATTTCAGAAAATAAACCTTTGACTTTGAGACCTCAAGTCTGTTGGTGAAAGTCAACAGAACAATATAGGTTGTGCGAGTCACTTCAAAGCCGCAGAGCAAGGATAATTTTTGAGCATTTACTTAGATGCAATGAAATAAAATAGAGACAAGAGGTAGAATGGAGCTGGCTGGCAAGAACAAATATAGGAGATTTGAACTTTCTGACAGACTAACTAGATACAAAAAGATCCATTAAAGTGTCAAGAGCATGTGTGAAAGGCAGGGGTGGAGGAATTGATAGTGTAAGGGCCAAGGCTATATATCAAATGGAGCAAGGAACTAAGAGACTACTAATCCTTTGGGGGAGAAGGAGAGCTCTTGGAGTAGAAAGAAGGGTGACATAATGAAATGTACATCAAATACATTTAGCAATCCTTTTTAGTAGGAGCATAAAATAAACAGGGGATGACATGGAATGCAAGCCTGTGGCAAACAGAAGTCAGCAGTGGCTGCTGTGGAGATATGATGGTTATAGTAGGAACCATTTGACTCCATCATTGCTTTCTGTCATCACCATCAGAACCCAAGAGACATGGGTGTTCGAAAAAAAAAAAAAAGAACAGTGTGTCTTGTCTGGAAGTTGAAGCAGATGTTATAGGTATACACTGTGGGTGCTGGGAGCCAATGAGCTCCAAGCACTAACACTATAATGATGCATCCCTTAAATGACACTGTGATGTGTGAGCTAGGCATAAAGAAAGTAACCTGAAGAGAAGCTAATGGTTTGATTGTAAATAGAAAGGTGGAAGGTCTAGAGTTTTCTATGCAAAGAACTGTCTGAACAAGTCTGGGGTGCTTTTTCCACCATCCATTCCTTGGCCCTTCTCACAGATGGGTATGGAGTGGGTGTGTGTGAGGTTCATGAATATGATGTCTAACCAAGCTTCCAGTGATACCGTGCCTGTTCCACAGATACTGAAGCTGGGAGCTTGAAATAGTCCAGACCATTCCCTTACAAAGGCTAACTCTTAACATCACAGATACACTCTAAGAGCTGTGGTTCATTTGTCTTGCCCTCATGACAAAGTGGTGTAGCATGCCTTACTAAAGCCATAATTACCCATCAGAATCTCTCTGTCACAACCATTCCTTAGTGCCACCAGTTATCAAGGGAGCAAACAGTGATCTTCCGGAAGAGGTCACCGTGCTGGTGAACAAGAGTGCACAGATGGAATGTTCATCCAGCGGTAGCCCAGCACCAAGGAATTTCTGGCAAAAAGATGGACAGCCCTTGCTAGAAGATGAACATCACAAGTTCCTATCTGATGGCAGGGTTCTTCAGGTAAAGGGGGGAAATCTAATTTTAAACCAGTGTTTTCAACATTGTCTTCCAGATTGATAACAGTATTAGTTCATGAACATAATTATTTAGATCACTAACCATCAACCATACAATATTATTCTCTACTGTGTTCCCACAATTAGAAATGACCACAGTGACTTTTTGTGTAAACACTTCCAGAATATCTATACATACACACAGCTAAGTTTAACACATAATCTTTGATTTAAAACAAACTACTGTTACAATTATTTTACTGCATGTATGTGATGATAACATTCTAGGTGGTAAAGGCTTCCTACAGATTAAATCCATTCTGTGTTGGCATAGAAGTCATAATTTGACATATATATATACTGTTATCTATCAATTGATATGTCCACTTAGTTCCATTCAAATGTCCTAAAAGAAAGTTGGGATGTGTAATGTGTAGACATATATCAGTTCTTATGTTAGGATAGAGTATAATTAAATTACTAGCAACTAATAAAAATATCCCCTTGGCTCATAAATCCAAGAATAATATGGGTCTGTCACAGGACATTTGTCACAGAGTTCTTTTTTAAAAAAGTCAAGATCACTTGAATTTTTAAAAAAGAATTATCCACATCCGAATATATCAACTTGATGGCCACACAGCCTGGACCGAAATGCCTAAATGTTTTTATGAGCAGAGCTATACACATAAGATGCATAGATGGATCTTTGAAATAAACATTCTGTTCTAGAATAGCTAAGTACTGCTACATAAAACAAACCCCTTCAAAACCTAATAACTTAGTACAGTAAGAATTTATTTAGCTTACAAGCCCACTGTTTCTATAGATGGTATTTCAGATCTCAGCTGGGGTTACTCAGGTGTCCTCAGAGCTGTGGACTGAAGGCCTGCGGGATTATCTATCTGGAGTCTTAAAATGTAACGGAAGTCAGTTTTGTCCCTCACCCTGCAGCAGGCAAGTCCCGCTTCCCCACATGGTAGTGGCAGAATTTCAAATAAAGTGAACAACAGAGTGCAGACACTTGCGATGAACTCAGGTGATACCGCACCAAGCCAGGCACATTCTTCTGGCAAGCGCCATTCACAAAGCCACCTCTCAGGAGGAAATTCCAAACCACTTTGCAGACTCAGACAGAGAAGTGGGAAAGTAATTTGGAATAATTTGTAGTCAAAATACAACAGGTGTGTGTTTAAAAAAATTACCTTTTCTGATTGCACGTTTTATAAATAAATATGTACGTGCTTGACCTAACTAGTGGAAAGCAGCACCGTTGCTGGCATGTACGGCAGCCTCGTGCCTTTATGCTCCCTTGGGGCTTAGTAGAAAGAATGAACCTCATTTGCTCTAAAAGGCAAACCATTACAAGTTCCTTTATTAACAATTTCGGTTGCTATCTCTCCATTTTCCTTTAGATTCTAAATGCTCAAATAACAGATACCGGGAGGTATGTGTGTGTTGCTGAGAACACAGCTGGGAGTGCCAAGAAATACTTTAACCTCAACGTTCATGGTAAGAGCTCAGGGCCCTGGACATCTTTTAGGCTCTGCTTGTAAAAGCAAGGAAACCAGGTTTCAGAGTATACAGCCTGTGTTCTGTTTCTAACTTGATCAGTCACTCTCTTCTCTTCCCTTCTCTTCTCTTCTCCTCTCCTCTCCTCTCCTCTCCTCTCCTCTCCTCTCCTCTCCTCTCCTCTCCTCTCCTCTCCTCTCTCTCTCTCTCTCTCTCTCTCTCTCTCTCTCTCTCTCTCTCTCTCTCTCTCTCTCTCTCTCCCCTCCTGCAAAGGCCAGCAGCAATTCCAGAATATAAATCTTCTAGACAGGCCATTTCTATAGTTATTTCATCCCGCAGGACAGCGGGTCTCATGTTATGGATCGTGACTCCTTTGGCATTGCATATCAGATATCCTGCATGTGAGATATTTAAATTACAATTCATAACAGTAGCAAAATTACTGTTACAGAGTAGTAATGAAATAATTTTATGACGGGTTCACCGCAGCATGAGGAGCTGAATTAAAGGGCAGCAGCATTAGGAAGGTTGAGAGCCACTGCCTCAGGAGAAATCATGCTTACCTCAGTATGTATAAAAGGCTACATGCACACATGAAGGTAAAGGTGATTATGTATCATCTGCTCATAGAAGTGTCTTCTGCCCCTGTCTTCAAGTGCAGAGTTAACTGACTACATCCTTCAGGAGTGCAGTCTGCTCTCTGCATGAAAAAAAGACCATGGAGAGTTAAATAATTCCCTTCGAAAATCACGCCTACTTAAATTGTGTTAAACTTAACGTTTTCACACATAACAGACACTTCATGATTATTGTTTTACTAAAAAAGGGAGGGAAGAGGAACTGAATGTCTATCATAAAAAGGCAACACAGCCGCTTAAAAAGTGTGAATTAGAACAATGAGACTTATCATAAGATCTATTTTGTATAAAATTCTAGTTCGTTCCTGGAATATCTAAAAAGGATAATTTTTTTATCATCTCAAAAAGCTTCCATTTGGGGACAGAAGGATGGCTTGGTGGTAAAGAGCATGGACCCCTTTGTAGAGGACATGAACTCAGCTCTCAGAACCTACAATGGGTGGCCCCCAACTTCCTGTAATCCCAACCCCAGCTGAATCTGATACCTCCGACCTCCGTGAACACCTACACTCACGTGTCCATACCTCTCCACACACAAATACACATTAATTAATTTTTTAAAGTAAAATGTTTTCAAAATTTTTCATTTGGCATGATAACGTGTTCTTTTTGGTGTGCCGGATGAGCATGTTAAACATTCTGATATTTGCCATTTCTATAATAAATCTCCTTTACATACTTCCTATCTTCATGTTCCTCACACAATTTATAATGCACACAATAGGTGCTCAATGAAGACTTTTTAGGTGTTTTAGTGAGAAACTCTCAACTGGGCAAGTTCTTCATCATTTCTAATTTTTTGCAGTGCGAGGGACAAAACCTGAGCATGTTCTAGCTCTGAGCTAGATCCCCTGTCTATGTCTGACCTAAACAAGCATGAATTAACCAGAAGAATGAGTTAAACAAAATGATTACTGTAAAAGTTCATGTTTTATCTATCTAGCACAACATATATTAAAAAAATAAACATGTTGAAGAGCCAGGGAGATGGCTCAGTCAGTGAAACCTTTGCTCCACGTGAGTTCAGTCTCTGACACCCACATCAAATTCTACTTGTAGCAACACACACCTGTAGTCCGAGCACAGGAGAGGTGGCAACAGGAGTCTGCCTGGGGCTAGTTGGCTATTGGGTTTGCAGAACTGCTAAGTTCCAGGTCACAGAGAGGTCATCTAGAGGTCCTAACTAAAAGGAGAACGAGGTGGTAAGAGCAATGCAGTTTCCCCTTTGGCCCCATGTTCCTGCGTCACTTTGCTGTGTAAAATTTCTAATCTCTATATAGTAAGTGGCACCGTCCTAACTGATTAATGGGTACCAGGTACCAAGTCAAGTGGGTTTTGCCCATTCTCTCCAGTAATTATCTCAATGATTCCCAGTCATTTGCTGGTTTTCGATTCCCCCCTCATAGATGAAAACATAAGGACCACTGAACTTGAGAAACATGCCCCAAGTTACACCATTCACAAATGTACAGCCAGCATTCGTCTATACAGGCAGACATTGGCTAATTGGTTGCTCTCTCCAAAAGATGCTATTTCATGTGTAATATATGCTGAATTTCACATCTGCCCTATATCTACACCAAGGTCACTACCCATGGCTGGAGGAAATCTTGGAATCAGGATTATTGATGGAGTTATACATTCATACTCCTAATAGGAGCCAGGCCTTCTTTACTGTGAAGGCCACCTCTTCTTATTACATCATGGTCACTATCTCATACCTTTACTGTCCCCTTGAATGTCAAGTGAGTCTTGTCTTAGTGTGCTCTGTGTGGCTTTAACAACAGAAATTAATTTTCATGCAGTTCTGAGAGGTAGGACGTTTAAGAAGAAGGTTCTAGAAGTGTGTGTTTTCTGATGGGGTCGTTTCCCAACTTACACATTGCTGCTTTGTCCTCAGTGCCCTCACATTGTCTTTCCCCTGAGCATGCTTACAGAGAGAGTTT
Source organism: Rattus norvegicus (assembly GCF_021556685.1). Classification (NCBI taxonomy): domain Eukaryota; kingdom Metazoa; phylum Chordata; class Mammalia; order Rodentia; family Muridae; genus Rattus; species Rattus norvegicus. The sequence goes on along the minus strand of NC_141546.1, from coordinate 65,323,918 downwards.
GTTTGCAAGCCTTCTGGAGTATCTCCATTTTATTTATCATTTTACTTAATTAAAATATAGCTCCTCATTCTCCCCTCCTCCTCCTACACACCTAAATCCATTCCCACATCTTCTTTACTACATTCCCACGTCACACAAATGAATACATATACAAAAGCAGCCGTTTGTGTCTGTTTGGTGTTGCCTGCACATGTGGTCCACATGTATGTTCCTAAGGCTGACCGTTTTGGTAGTGGATAACCAATCTGGGGTTCATCCCTAGAAAAAACAAATTCTCTGTCCTTCAGCAGGTTCCTGGTTGTTCACGGATCTTCATCTAAAGATGGGGTTCCATGAGGTTTCCCTGGTGTGTGTCAGCATGTCGACTGTTGTTAGAATTATTCCCATCCCCTTCGGTAGCTGTATGGTTACTATTTCATGACTGTAGCTTCCCTGTCCTAGTTGGAAGGCAGAGTCTCACAGCGGTCAGGATCCTCTGGCTCTTGAGCTCTTTCGTCCCCTGTTTTCATGTTCTCGGATCCCTAAGTGCAGGAGTTGTGCTGTAGATATATCAGTGGGGACTAGGAATCCTGCAGTCCTTTGTTCTCTGCACTTGAGTAGTTCTGGCTTTCTGTAATCATTCTCTTTAAAAAGGAGCTTCCCTGATGAGGGTTAATGTGGGGCTGTCTCTTTTTGTGTTGTTTGTTTCTTTTTTTTCTCATTAGATATTTCTTTACTTACACTTCAAATATTATCCCCATTCCCAGTTTCCTGTCCATAAACCCCCTATTCCATCCTCCCTCCCCCTTCTTCTATGAGGGTGTTCCCCCACCCATCCACCCACCCCTTCCCACCTCCCCGCCCTGACATTCTCTTACACTGGGGGGTCCAGCCTTGGCAGGACCAAGGGCTTCTCCTCCCATTGATGCCCAACAAGGCCATCCTCTGCTACATATACAGCTGGAGCCATGGGTCTGTCCATGTGTAGTCTTTGGATGGGGTTTAGTCCCTGGGAGCTCTGGTTGGTTAGTATTGTTGTTCTTATGGGGTTGCAAACCCCTTCAGCTCCTTCAATCCTTTCTCTAACTCCTCCAATGGGGACACCTTCCTCCGTTCAATGGGTGGCTGCGAGCATCTGCCTCTGTATTTGTCATGCTCTGGCAGAGCCTCTCAGGAAAGGACAGTAATCCTAAAGAATTAGGGCCACACCCCCAGGACCTCATTGGACATGAATAACTTCCTTGAAGGGCCCAGTTCCAAACATAATTGCCCTAGAAATTAGGGCTTGACCTTCTGATTCTAGAGAACACATTCAGTTCTTGCCCATTTCTCCCAACTGACATTCATGAACCTTTTGATTCCCAGGCAGTATAGGGAAGTGGCTAAGCAAAAGACACTGAGAGCTTGGCGGCTTCATTTTCAGACATGTGTCTTCCAAGAACAACAAGCTCTGAGACTTTAGATAAGATGATAATCTTCTTATGCCTCAGCATGCCCATTTATGATATTAAAAATCTCGTCTAGCTTATAGGCATGTGAAAATCCAGTGGGAAGTAAGTGTTCCACATAGTGCCTGGCATGGATCTGTCAACCAAAGAAACGTGAAGCTCTACTTCTTTTTCTTTATTTTTATATTGGTAATTTTATTTATTTACATTTTAAATGTTATCCCCCTTCCAAATTTCCCCTTCTCAAACCCTCTATTTCATCCCCCCTACCATTCTATGAGGATGCACCCCCACCCACTCTTCTACTCCTGCCTCACTGCCTTAGTATTCCCCTATGTCGGGACATTGATCCTCCACAGGACCAAGGGCCTCCCCCTCCCATTGATGCCAGGTAAGGCCATCCTCTGTTACATATGTAACGTATGTCACATCCTCTGTTAAACATGGGTCCCTCTGTACTCTCTGGTTGATGGTTTAGTCCCTGGTTGATTGATACTCTTGTTCTTCCTGTGGGGTTGCAAACCCCTTCAGCTCCTTCAGTCCTCCCCTAACTCCTCCACTGGGGTCCCAGTCCTCAGTCCAATGGTTGGCTATGAGCTTCCACATCTGTATTGGTCAGGCTCTGGCAGAGACTCTCAGGGGACAGCTATACCAGGCTCCTGTCAGTACATGCTTCTTGGCATCAGTAATAATTTCTGGGTTTGGTGTCTACAGATGGGCTGGATCCCCAGGTAGAGCAGTCTCTTGATGGTCTTTCCTTCAATCTCTGCTCCACTCTTTACCCTTACTTTCCTTTAGACAGGAGCAATTCTGGGTTAATATTTTTGAGACAGGTGGGTAGCCCCATCTCTCAACTGGGGGGCTGCTCCTAACCACTGAACATGGTCTCTACGGGTTCTAGTTCCCCTTTGTCGGGTACTTCTGCTAATGAACCTCTTGCTTCCCTGGCATCTGGGACTTGCTACCTCTAGTTCCCCATCCCCCACTGCTACACACCTCCATTCAATTTCCTGACCCTCTGTACTTCTCCCCAGTCTCCTCCCACACCTGATTCCGCACCTTTTTTCCATCATCCTCCTCCCTCCCTCCAAGGTTCCTCCATCCCTCTACCTATTGTGATTGTTTTGTTCCCCCTTCTAAGTAGGACTGAAGCATCACACTTTGGTTTTCCTTCTTCTTGAGCTTCATACGGTCTGAGTTGAATCATGGGTATTCCGTGTGTTTTTCCTAATATCCACTTATCAGGGAGTAGCAGCAAGGATCAGTGTTGCTTGTGTTTCCCTCCTTGTGAGGCCTCACGCAATGACTGGGATGCATTAAGGATTCAAAAAATGTTTAGCCAATGAACTAGTGCTAGAGTTAATCAGTGGGTGAAGCAATCCAAACCACATGTTAAAAGAAAGAGTTTGCCTTTTCGGCATTTGCTTTAGATATTGTTTTAAACCTCAATTTTAACATAATATAGCAGACACAATAGTGTTTATTGCTTGTGCTCACTGTTTCCTCTCTCTGACCAAGACTCACTTCTACTTTTACTTATGGCTGTATCATGCGCATCCTTGCTCTGTGTCCTCTTTCCCTTCATAGTAAATCGCTTGAATGTGGCTGACACCTTCTGTGGGGTTTTTACGCTGTTGCTGCTGTCTGTTTAGTTTTGAGATAGGCTCTTACTATGTAGACCAGCCCGGCTGCAGATTCAGAGAGATACACTTAATTCTGCCTCCCAAGTGCTGACATTAAAGGCCCTGACCACCACATCTGGCACCTTTTGTGCTTTTAGTAAGAAACATCATCAAGGCTCACATGTGCATGTTTTATGATGTTCATAAATGTCAGTGAGTCGTTTATATCAATATTTCTTATTCTGCTTTTTGTCTCCACTGCTCATGCTTTTCTATTCGTCATTGTTAGACCAATAAAGAGTCATATTGTCTATTTCTTACCATGTCGGTTTCTCTTGAAAGCTGCATGGATTTGCACGGTAACGATAATCTGTACACTATGCTGAGATCCTAAAGCTAAGCCTTCAAGTTATTTTTGCCATAGTAAGAAATAAACATAAAGATACCATATAAAAATATCCAAACTACTTTAAAACATCAGGCTTTTACTTTGCACTTTGAAAAATCACATGCTTGGACTGACCAGAAATTTTTCGACTTTAAGAACTATAACACACCCTTTCATTTCAGAAAAAAAAAAATCTGAGGGACATGGGTTTGATGATATCATTAGAGAGTCTAAGAAAGACCACTGGGCATTTAACAGAACCATTTGGTTGTTATCTTTTATCAACCACAGGAAATTAGAATGTATGTCTCTGATACGTCAAAGTTCACTTTTAATGTATATACCTATACTTTTACAGTTCCTCCAAGTGTCATTGGTCCTAACCATGAACATCTCTCTGTGGTTGTGAACCATTTCATCTCTTTGACCTGTGAAGTTTCTGGGTTCCCCCCTCCTGACCTCAACTGGCTCAAGAATGAACAGCCCATCAAGCCAAACACTAATGTTCTCATTGTGCCTGGTAAGGAGTTTACTCTTCTCAGACGGTGGGCCACGAATGGCATCCCCTCCCATTTTAAAACAAAGGTCATTTTAACTGCGTCCCTTTCCAAGTCGAGTCTCACTCCCTTTGATTGTTCACAGTAGCCAAGCAGAGCCATTAGAGCAGATATGTACAGTAATGGAGTCTTCAACAAATTATGAAATTAAGGATCAGAAAAATTGGGGGCTCCTTAGCATAAATGGTAAATAGCCAGTGTGAAAACTTACAGGTTGTTCTCAGTGAACTGGAATCTTCTTGAGAATGAGAGATAGGGAGTTAAGCATGAAGGTTGGTGATGCAGTTGTGCTAGAGAGTGAGGGCCAGCATGAAGCCTCAGAAATTAAAGATACTTGCTGTAAAAGCTGACTACCTGAATCTGATTCCCAGGACCCATGTGGTGGGAAAAAAAGAGAAACTATTCCCACAAGTTGACTTCTGCCTACTTTAGCATACCTCCTCCAAAAATGAATTTGTCAATAAAAAATAACATTTAAAAAGGAATAGACAGTGAGCGATGCATCCTTGAACAAACAGACAGAATTCAGATGTCCTGGTATAGCCTTTGCCTCACACGCATCTCAAGACAGCTATGAGTACAGCCCAACATTTGCAGGTGACATCATGTAGTGATGCCAAAAGCTGGACTCACCTGAGATAAACAGATGACAGAAGGACAAACTATCACCTCTGTACTGTGGGGAAACTCAGAAAGCAGTTGATCAATTGTCCAGACCCATATGACCAAAGGAGAGGAGTGACTCCCGAAAGTTGTCGTCTGACATCCGCATGTTACACTGTAACAGGTGAAGGGGCTTGCGCATGCACGCACACTTGTGTGCTCTCTGTGCGTGTGTGTGTGTGAGCGCGCGCGCATTCGCGCACGTGTGTACATGTGTGTACAGCACGTGCATGCACACAACACACACACACACACACACACACACAACGTAATAGCAACACAACTTAGATCAACCTCTATATCTGTCTTTACATTATATTTTCCCCAGGTGGTCGAACTCTACAGATTATTCGGGCCAAGGTATCTGATGGCGGTGAATATACCTGCGTCGCTATCAACCAAGCCGGAGAAAGCAAGAAAAAGGTTTCCCTGACTGTTCATGGTGCGTTTTTACTCTCTCCATAATGTAATTTCGTTTCATTTTATACTTTCCAGCTAAGCAACTTGATGACGAAATAATTTGAATCTTCTCTTGTTTCCCGCCACAGTACCCCCAAGCATTAAGGATCACGGCAGCGAGTCTCTGTCTATAGTTAATGTAAGAGAGGGGACCTCGGTGTCATTGGAATGCGAGTCAAATGCTGTGCCCCCGCCAGTCATCACCTGGTCTAAGAATGGGCGGATGATACCGGATTCTAGCAACGTGGCGATTTTAACTGGTGGACAAATGCTACACATCAGGCGAGCCGAGGTGCATCTTTGGTCCTTGTTTGAGTGTGGCGCCTCCATGGCGGGGTTGTGGAAGAGATAACTGGAAGAGCCCTCCTCCCCTTACCACAGTAAACAGTGCTGTCCATGGAAAAGTGCATGGTCGATGCCATTGAACTTATTGTCACTGAAAAGAAAGAAAGAAGCAGGGTTTCTGAAGGCGCCTAGCAGTGGGGCAAGCTGAGCATAAAGATGACTGATGGTTTAATCCACTCCTGAACCTTGTGACTGGTCATCCATCACTTAATGGAGTACATACAATAGTATCTTTTTCTTTTAGGTGGCTGACACAGGCCAGTATGTATGTAGAGCTATAAATGTAGCAGGACGAGATGATAAAAATTTCCACCTCAATGTATATGGTGAGTATCTGCCTCCAATACGACTCTTCTCTGGATATGCACATGAAAGATCACTTCTTGAGCCAACCTAATGATGGTGTGCGGTCTTCTTCTGTCTTTTTACAGTGCCCCCCACCATTGAAGGGCCTGAAACAGAAGTCATTGTGGAGACAATGAGCAATCCGGTGACATTGACTTGCGATGCCACTGGGATCCCTCCTCCCACCATAACATGGTTAAAGAACCACAAGCCCATAGGTAACACACTTGGACATTTTTGTGGTTGCCTTGCTTGGCCCTACATTGATAAATTAGCAAGTTCTCAGTCTTGCATTCATAGCTGTGGTTAGTTCAAGAAAGCCTAATGCCCTGAAGAATAAATTTATCAAGTAGACTTCTGGTAAACATTTGCTTTGTTAAGGTACTGCACATTAAAGCAAGGGCCTCATGCATTCAAGTCAAGGGCTCTACCACTGCAATTTACCCCAGCATTTCTAACAATTTTTTCTTGTCTTGAGGCACGATCTGGCTAAGGAACCCAGGGTGGTATTGAACTCTCAACACACTTGACTATGCCTCTCAACTAGCTGGGGGTATAGACATGAATGCACCATTAAAGGGATTTAAAATTTTTTTTCATGTTTCAAAAATTTTTTCTCAAAAATACAAAGCAAAAACTTTTAAGAAACGTATATTTGTTACATGAACAGGGTAGCTTTAAATGTTATTTCCTCACCTTTTTTACCTCTTTATGTCCTTCTTGTAGAAAACTCTGACCCCCTTGAGGCTCACATTTTGTCTGGAGGAAGCAAACTGCAAATTGCCCGACTTCAGCGTTCAAACCGTGGAAACTACACGTGTGTTGCATCCAATATGGAGGGAAAGGCTCAGAAAAATTATATCCTTTCCATTCAGGGTATGTTAACTATACTGTAATCTGCCCTCCTTCCTTCCTCATATACCATCAGAGTGCAGAATGACCTGTATTAAAAGACATCATTGATCAGACACTCGGATATCTAGAGGTCACTGAAAATAGTGACAATTTTGTCATGCATTTACCAGTGCGTTCTATTTTCATGGAAAAGCACATAAAATTAGGTAGTAAAAAAATAGAATTTAGTTGCCTAGCAAGCGCAAAGCCCTGGGTTCGGTCCCCAGCTCCGAAAAAAAAAATAGAATTTAGGATATCTTTTTTTAATGAAAGTATTACAGTTCTGTGGTATTTGGTATAATTTATCTTCATACTAAGACTATAAATTGGGTCTTATTTTTATAGATATAGGACAAGTCTCAATAGTATATCTAGAGACAAACTTTTTGGTACCCTTCTGAAAATAGTAAACTGCTAATTTGTTACAATGATTTCTGGTGTCTTAGTCAGGGTTTCTGTTCCTGCACAAACATCATGACCAAGAAGCTAGTTGGGGAGGAAAGGGTTTATTCAGCTTACACTTCCACATTGCTGTCCATCACCAAAGGAAGTCAGGATAGGAACTCAAGCAGGAGCTGATGCAGAGGCCATGGAGGGATGTTACTTACTGGCTTGCTTCCCCTGGCTTGCTCAGCTTGCTCTCTTATAGAACCCAAGACTACCTACCAGCCCAGGGACGGCACCACCCACAGTGGGCTGGGTCCTCCCACCTTGCTCACCAGTTGAGAAAATGTGCTACAGCTGGATCTCATGAAGGCATTTCCACAACTGAGGCTCTTTTCTCTGTGATAACTCCAGCTTGTGTCAAGTTGACACACAAAACCAGCCAGTACACCTCGTTAAATAGAATGGCATTCAGAAAGATGAAACAGAGCTGTGTTAGTAAATATTTAATAGGTGACTCACCAAACCAAAAGGATCCTGATACATAGCCATGATGAGTTAGTTTCCTGGCATGTCTATGTCCAGCATGGCCTGATTCCGACTGTCATAATGGCAGTAAATAGGGGTAGGGAAGCGGTGGCAGATAGGCTCCTGAGTACAAATCTGAGCTGCTCCTGGTATATCTCCATAGCTCTATGGAACAGAAATCTCAGTGGGTTCCTTTCTGATCTTTAAAAATTTGTACTTGTACATAATTGTTTTGCCTAAGTGTATGTCTTTACCACATGCATATCTGGTGCCCAGAGCCCAGAAGAAGGCATCAGTTGTCCAGGAACTGGAGTTACAAATGGCAGTGAACCATGTAGGCGCTGGGAACTGAAGCTGGCTGTTTGATCATTGTTGATAACGTTAATACACACCACAGATGACTAGATAAAAATGATCAGGAACTATTGGGGCTTGAAGAGCATATATCCTTCGATTTCTCAGAATAAGTAACAATTAGACAGTAAACAAATAATTAATATGCATGCTTTCATGAGACTTTACACCAAAATGTTTAAAAAGTTGATTGTTCCAAACAATATGAATTACCAGCAATACAATGGGACTTAATCTAAGAATAATTCTATTGAGTTACCTACAAGATAAATCTGTCATCAGTTACTGTGACTAAAGAGTTATAAGAATATCATGAATGTTGAAGTAATTTGGTGCCTCTGTCATTCACATTCAAAAGTAATTCATGAAGGTAACTATAGGCCAGTCCTAATCCAGGAAGGATTCTGAATTAGACATGACATGTTGTGGGCCAATGAAGTGGATCTTCAGGTAAAGGTGATTACCATCAAACCTAACGACCCGAGTTCAATCCCTGATACCTACATAGTATAAGGAGATACCCAGCTCCCACAAGTTGTTCTCTGTTCTCCACATGCCTGACCACACCAAAGGACAACATATGTGTATGTATACACAGAGACAAAAGGATGTTACAAGAAGGAAATGGTATGGTTTATTATTCCATCACACTCATTAGCATGTACATCCTTATACTTTCCTAATCAAAGTCTTATTTCTCTAAAGTCCCTCCAAGTGTTGCCGGTGCGGAAGTTCCAAGTGAAGTTAGTGTCCTTCTTGGGGAAAATGTGGAGCTGGTCTGTGATGCAGATGGCATTCCCATCCCTCGTCTACAGTGGCTTAGAGACGGAAAACCCATAGTGAGTGGTGAAACAGAACGAGTCAGGTATGAAATGCCCAGATTTCACACGAATAATACCTATGTCTGTTCTAGTTTGTTTTCTATTGATGTAATAAATACCATGACCAAAAATATTTCTGGGAGGGAATTGTTTATTTTGTTTTATACCTTAGAGTCTGTCATGAAATGAAGTCTAGGTAGGAAGTCCAGGCCAGAAGCTGTGGGACAGGCCCTGAAACAGAGACCATGGAAGAATGCTGCTTACTACCTTGTCCTCATGGCTTGCTCACCTTGCTTTCTTATACAACCCAAGAACACCTACCCAGAGACGGTACTGCCAACAGTTAACTTCACACATCAATCATTAATCAAGAAATGCTCCCATAGAAATGCCCACAGGAAAATCAGGTGGAGGCATTACTCAATTAGGTTTTCATTTCCTGGATATGTCTAGGCTTCTGTGGAGCTGAGAAAAACAACCACAACAGCTTCTGTGTCATTAGACCTTAACTATCCTTTATTTACAAATAGAAGAAGAATTAGCTTCATTTTAGCTTTGAGTATTGAAACTCTCTTTAGATAGCTCACTAAAGTATAGTGTGTGTGTGTGTGTGTGTGTGTGTGTGTGTGTGTGTGTGTGTGTGTTGGGGGGAGGTAAAGAGGGAGAGAATGGTCCTTAGTCATCAATTCTGATTATAAAATCTCAGATACCAATCATCAAAATATTATGCAACAACTGACATTGAATATATTCCTCCAGTTTGAGAATATCCTTAACAAGTCCATGTCATAAAACAATTAATTCTTTCCCTGTTAAAGTCAAGCCAACAGCACCCCACAAGAGTCATCAATATTCCTAGCTGTGGGTTTTTATCTTAAAGTTATCAAATGGCATGAATGCAGGTTTTATGGATGAATTATGAGAAAAGACATAAGAGCATCATTTTCCAGTTCAAGGTTTGTTCACATCCACTTTGAGCTGATCCATATTTCTCTTTTAACAGAGGTGAATGACAATGCAATAGGTTTCCCATGTACCTTGAACAAATTTCTCCAGAGAAACAGTCTACAGTCTCATAAAGATATTTCAACACAAACATATCTACACACATATGCCAGAATAATTATATGCATAATTATTCTGTACTATTAAATTTATAATTTATTCAATATTGCAGTATTTTCTCCTCTAGTCAGTGAATTGAATACATAAAACGTAAATACAGTAAGCATCATTTTCCTAGTACTTGTTTTGTATTAAAATGTAGTATTTGTCCCATTTACGAGATTGGGTAAGCTGCCAGATAATGTTTTCAGAAATATTGGGCATTTTATGTCTGTTCTGTGAACAAATATGAAGAATTAACAAGTGTTTAGTGATTTTCATTAAGTGGGTAGTGGGCATCTGTCAGACATGGTGAAGCTTAGGGTTCTATGTTAGTACGTGGGAGGTTGGAACTCTAAATTCTTAAAAGTTGCTTTTCGTTGCCTCCACTTGGCTGATGACTCATCACTGTCTGATGGTGCTGTAGATATCTAGGTAGAACAATTTATCAAGGTCACTTTTTAAAAATTATTGACTGAGACAACCTGCAATTTTAGTTTGCAATATAATCAGGGGTGTTGATGAAATAACTATTCTTAAAATAGTTGTAGATAACATTTTAAACATCCAAAAGCATAGAATGTTTTGTTTGATAATTAATGGTATGTGGAGAAAATGAATAGTGTGATAATCTTAATTAGATATATTTTTTATCTAATTTCATATTTATCATTTACTTTTACATGATTCAAAAGAACTTAGCCACTTGAAAAAGAGTTCAGAATCTATCTATAAATGTACAGTCATCACTGTTTAAGTAAATGATACTACTTTGTTCTCTTTATTAAAATATCACTATGATATTTACAATTAATTTTTCTCCACATTTTCAGCTCTTCATGTTCTTCATTTCACACCAGAACTTTCAAATTTTCATTGAGTAGATAACTCCTATTTGTCCCTAAGATGTAGCATTCTAAGGCTGAGAGAAAGGCACCTCTGTCTGTCATGTTCCTGACCTGACTATCTCTGTTTTCTTCTTCTCAGAAGGAGATGATGGATATGAAAATGGTCTCTATATAATTTTAGTTTTCTGAGATTGCCATTGGTTTCGGTGGCTCTGCCTTTCATAGGTTTCTATGTAGTTGTGAAATAGGGTTAAATCATTCTATTCAAGGTGAAGGCATTATGTTATAATGGCATATATTTTTCAGAGGACACAATAAAGTTGAACGAGTTTTTCAAATCCTATCCCCACAGTGCCTCTGTCCTGACTTTTTCCACAGGGTCACCACAGATGGCAGCACACTAAATATTTACAGAGCCCTCACATCTGACATGGGAAAGTATACATGTGTGGCTACTAATCCTGCTGGAGAAGAAGACCGAATATTTAACTTGAATGTCTATGGTAAATATGAAATGCCGCCAAGTTTTGACTTTGCTACCTTAAGAATCCATTGATAGGCCACAGGTGACTGGAGTATTTAAGTAAATCTAATATCCATGGTATTTTCTTTTGGGATACAAAGCAGAAGCAAGAACAATTACAGTGCAAATGATTTGAACTCATAAATCTTCTCTCTCATTCACTGTGTGCGTTTCACAGTTCCACCTAAAATCCGAGGTAATAAGGAGGAGGCAGAGAAACTGATGGCTCTGGTAGACACGTCACTAAACATCGAATGCAAAGCCACGGGGACACCTCCACCGCAGATCAGCTGGCTGAAGAACGGCCTTCCTCTGCCCATCTCTTCCCACATTCGCTTGCTGTCAGCAGGGCAGGTCGTCAGGTTAGATTGTGTTGTGTGTCCTTTCCTAAGTGCTTATGATAACAGTGGTAGACAACTCTTATTTCTCCTACACGGCATTTAAGTCATCCTCTTCCCTATGCTTTGACTGCTGTCATGGGACACCATTCAGTATGTGTTCAGAAGAGGGAAGCTAAGGGACCAAACATGGAAGCGGCTTTGTCTTCTTATTTACGTGCTTGTTTTATAAAGGTGTCTTTACTCAATGGTTCTTGAGAGATGAATTGTTATCAAGTTTATATTTCTAAGATGTATATTTTAAGCACGGTGTTACACATTAAGATGGGAGGTTGTTGATGATGTTCATGTGATTTTCATGCTACCATTTTTCTCTGTTAGCGTGTTTGAAAAATATTCACTCTAGCAATTATGTTGTAGTCGTAGTGGTTTGCCATTACTGCCGTCACCACTGTGCAAACAGCTGCAGTTGGAGATGCCTACATTTTGTGGTAACGGTCACAGGTTTCATGTCTAAGAATTTTCAATATAAATTTTATTCTATTGTCTGTTTATAAGTCATAATTATCTTGTGTATCTTGAGTATGAGATGCTGGGTCCTGTTTTGCAGGATCGTGAGAGCTCAGGTGTCTGATGTTGCTGTGTATACTTGTGTGGCCTCCAATAGAGCTGGGATAGATAGTAAGCGCTACAGCCTTCAAGTCTTTGGTATGTCACAGAATGATCCTGCTACTTTAGTGGCATTAAGCAGCATGCCCTTATTAACTGTCCTCCTCAAAGACTTGTAAGTCCAACATCCCTCTGTCAAAAATAACTGGTGAAAAATCTCTCTCTACTAGGCAAGATTTTCTCCCCCCAAGGAGTCTGTATTTATTGGTCTACATTATCTGTCAAAAATTCTCATCGAATACAAAATCAATCAGGTGTAAGATTTCTTTATTAAATTTTTGATGGTGTCACATTTTCATAATGACTACAGAACACTCTCCTAGCCCACCCTCTCGTGCTTTCCTATCACCTGTCTACCACCTACTTTTCCAAATCTCTTTTTCCTATTTCTGTCTAATATTTTGTTTTGTGACCCACTGAGTCTCCCAAGGCTGTCTGTGTGATCATGAGTTTGGAGTTATCCATTGGAACCTGGAAAGCTCTAAAGATAATGGTCATTCATCCTTTAAAACCTGTCAATAATGAATAGTTAGTGGTAACAGATATACCCCTAGTAGCCCTCTTCCTTCCATGACTCCTGGTTGATAGGGCCAGACTGATTGCGGACCTGTCATGTATGGGCAGGGTAGTCAACCACTGTTGCTATGAGTTCATGATTGCAATGGTGGCACTGAGTCTTGTAGATGGTATTTTCAGCTCTTCGTCTTTGCCTCATCTTGTAACTTACATGTGTCCCAGCTATATCAGTTTGTCTGTTGCTGTCATGAAGCAGAACCACAAAGGAATGCTACTTCTTGGCTTGCTCTCCATGACTTGCTCAGTGTGCTTCCATACACAATCAGGGCCACCTACCTGGAGTTGGTAATGCTCACAATGGCCTGGACCTTCCTATAGCAATTATTAATGAAGGAAATGTCCTGCAGACACACACACCAACCAATCAAAGGGAGGCAATTCCTCAATTGAGGTTCCCTCTTCCCAGGTGACTCTAGTTTGTGTAGACAGACTAACTATGATAATGCCTCTTTTTATGCTATTAAAGGGAGTTATATAAATGACTTGCTTAGGGATAATCTCTAACTTATTCTCAGCTTCTTTGGGTAACCATGAGTCTTTGAACTCATTGCTGTTCACTGCAAGGAGAGGCTTCTCTAATTTGGGGGTGATGGTAACTTTTGTTTTCAGCATGGCAACAGAGATTTAGAAGGCAATCTGAAGTAATTTAGTTAAACAATAGTGAGTTCTCCATTTGGGCCTACAATCTCCTCAGTCAACTGTTTGTAACCCAGAGTACAATACCAGACATGAGTTCCTTCCAGTGCAACAGGTCTTTAATCGGAGTGGTGGGTAAACACTACAGCGTTTGTGCCACGGTTGCACAGGTGACTCCAACTTGCCCAACAAGTTAGTTTTTTGGTTTGGAGGGTTCACAGCTGAGTAAGACAACTGTTGCCTTTTCTACCCCAGGAGCCTGCTTTGTATCTCCCAGCACACTGAAGGTTAGCCAGTAACAGGGACGCTTTCATCCTGTCTCTAGCTTGCTCTTTCTCTGTCTTGAAACAGATGTGTGTGACCTATAAAAATATCGCGTTATACTCTAGTTCTGGTGGGCCACCAAGAGACTGACAAGAGCCTGATAGTTTGAGAGGACTTGGAGCATGCTTGGCCAATTACTGTGGTGATTTCCCACTTCTAGGATTGGGGATTGTGTTTAGTACCTGTTTAGAAGCATCATTACATAGCCATACATGGGGACTCCATATAGTCTCTCTTTTGCGTATTGGGAGAGGGGTGGTTAAGATAGTAGGTTTCTATATGACTTGTTCATTTTGGTTAATCTACCTAGGCTCTCACTGTCATCTCCCCGTCACTTCCTGCCCAAGGCATTCCACCCTCAGAATTCCTTCTCTGTACTCTCTCTCCTCCCTTAAGACACACCTATGCCACCTTCCTAGTATCCTGGCTTCCTGTGTGCTTCCTGTTAAACAAACAGAACTAAAGTCTGCAACATAATATTTCAGACAGACAGAAGACTTTTTTGTTCATGTGCACATACAAAAAAGCAAAAAAAAAAAAAAGCAAAAAAAAAAAAAAAAAAAAAAAAGCTCCAACAAACTTCTTCCTGACATTAGCAACTCATTTAGAGATAAAAATGTTTGGATATGTGCATTTGCATTTATGATATAGGGTAGATTGCTGGTTCACATTTCTCTAATCCATAAGAACATCTCAGAACAACTCTGAGTAACTAAGAACTGCAATCTGTGATATTTATAAAACTTACTCTATTACTGTGTTTTTCACATAGTCATTGAAAGTATAATATTGAATTACTATAAGAACTACTGTTGCATCATAACAAATTAAAGAGACAGTGCTAGCAAGTTGAAAATGTTACCAAGATATAATGCACATTGATTGTATATTCAGTAGGAAAACAATTTCAAGACTTCTTTGCTAATCTATGGAAGATTAATAATTAGCCCAATCAATAAATGGTTTACAATAAAGTCAATTTATTCTATGCTCTTTGAAAATACTTTGCTTTATCGAATGTAAAAACAGTATGGAAGTATTTAAATACTGGTAATTAAGTTCACCTCGAATTATGATATGCATACATTTTTCCTGATTTATTTTCTGTATAGTGCCACCGAATATGGACAACGCAATGGGAACAGAGGAAATCACACTTGTCAAAGGCAGTTCTACCTCTATGACGTGCTTTACAGATGGAGCCCCTACCCCTAGCATGTCTTGGCTCAGAGACGGCCAGCCTCTGGCGCTTGATGCTCATCTGACCATCGGCACTCAGGGGATGGTCCTTCAGCTCATCAAGGCAGACACGGAAGATACTGGAAAGTACACCTGCATTGCCTCAAATGAAGCTGGAGAAGTCAGCAAGCATTTTGTCCTGAAAGTCCTAGGTACCTAGCCATTCTGATAAGTACAGGGCACTTGAGAATTCAGCGGCAGCTGAGACCTAGATACTGAGTACAGTACTTAGACTCGATCTTTATGGAACGAACTTTAATGAAAACTTTATTGCATTTCTATTTCTGTTCTATAAGTCACCTAAATTCATGTAAAGTGGGTTGAGCTTGAATGGTGAGTTTTCTTTGTTTTGATAGGTAAAAACTCCTATTTATAAGATATTATTAATTGAAAAATCATGTTATTCCATTAATATCAGACCTTTTCATGTGTATGAGAGTGTGTGTTTGCACATGCATGGGTTCCTATGTGTGTGCAGATGTGGAGGTAAGTGTATCCATGCAGAGACCTGGTGTTAGTGTTAGACATGGTTCTTAACTGCTCTTACTCTGTTTTTTGACCCTGCATCTTTCTCTGGACCTAGAGTCTCACTGGCCATCTTCCCCCCAGAGATCCCTGACTGATGCCTCCCACCTGGGTATTGTGATTGCAGGTGGCCACCATGCCTACCCTGCTTTCAGTGGGTTCTGGGTATCCTAATTCCAGTCTTCATGCTTATAAAGCAAGAGCTTCACCTACTGGCCCATCTGCCTGAGCCCTAATAGATGGCTTTTTAACTTTTTCTAAAAATTTAAAGCACATTTGAAAATGGAAATTGGATAAAATACGGCAATAATATTTATGCCATTATCCCAAACAGTCTTATATTACCTAATTTTAAGATTACAGTCAGAACAATCACTTTGAATAGTCAATTTCTAGTAACTCTTGTGTACATTCAAAGTCTATATTTTAAGTTCATAGTATAACATTTTACCAGCGAAAACCAACATAAAGACAAATTACAATTTTGTGTGTAACAAAAAATGTGGATGGTGGGCATAAAAGGGGGCTAAATGAAATTACCTAAAATGATAGTCAAGATTTCTTGAGGTTTGATATTGGGCAGCTGCCATAGTCCTTTCACAGAGCAGCTATGCTCCCTACTGAGAATAGCAGAAAAGAATGTTGGCAGGAGTCCTGGTTAGGAAGGGCTAGCGTCTGCTTTCAGAGTGCTCTGTAATCTTTCTCAGAGTACCTATTAAAATTCAATTATTTATGTGAATTTAAGAGTTGTCTTTATCCCCAGTTAGGTTTTATGGTGGGGAATGCAGCATGCCTCTTTCTTATTGCTGGTCCCCAATGCTCAGGATGATGTCTGACACACCAGACATTCTTAGTGTGTATTTGTTGGATTGAATTGAAACCAAATTAGGTACTTCTGAGCTGTGCTGATGGGAGTTCTAAGTGCAGACGGAGGCAGAACACTGTGGAAATATACCAAAGAAGATGCTCTGATATATCTGAGTCTTCAGATCGGAAAGGTAGTGGTGGAAGAGATATTTTTCCCAGGCTATTTAAAAACATAGAAACAACACAAAATTTGGGTTGTGCAATTAAGATGTGTAGGTTACAAATCCCTACCCATCGGTTTATCAGCATGGGTTACAATGAAAGAGATAACGTGACCTTGTCTTCACTGCTCACATATTAAATATGAATTGTATGTATATTATGTTCTGAGCATGTTTCTGTCTGCCAGTCGTGAAGGCCTACTGTGTAATCATTGAATGTTAGACAATTGAATTATCATCAAATAGGAAAGATGAGTTCAGCCCTCAAGTTCCTCCATTTGGAGAGTGAGGAAAAGAAATTGAAGAACTAATAATAATTTTGTTGTGATGAGGGTCTAGTGGTTAGCATAACACTCTGTGGGACAGTAAGTTCCAAAGTAGATCTTCCCTATAGACCCATCAAATGGAAGGACTCAAAGTGAGGCAGAATTGAAGACCGTTGCCCATTTCATCTATAGGTGATAGAACTTAATTGTGAGTTCAAACTCATGGAAACTGAGTATAAGGGGGTGAAACGAGGCCAAGTGAGCAGAAAGGCATTCTGTGAAGGTCTTTGACAACCCTCTAGGGGAGTTAGACTCTTTAAAAGACAAGAATAATTTTCAGGAAAAATATGCAGCCAGAAGTCTCTTCTAAAAAGTCCCTCTAGTGAGAGTAAAGACTGGATTGAAGAAGATGCTGTGTTCGTATAGCCCTGAAACCACAAGGATCTGGTTGTCATGTGACAATGGAGAGAGACTCCAGAAGCAGAATTACAAACAGACACATTGCTGCAGCAAATAAAAGAGAGAACAGCAATGATGCTGCTGGGGTGATGTCCAAAGCCCAGCATTCCGGGGTGAAAAGATTATAGGATAATATTCCATGACACAGAAAGATGAGAAGTGTCTCCCTGTCTGCTCAAAATGAATCCATTCAGCGCCTCACATAGGACAGCACCACTACTCAGCTTGCAAACATTTCTACTTGGGACACTGCTGCTGCCTTCAATTCTCAGCATGTGGTGGGAGGTGTCATGGTGGATAGGTGGCTTTGAAAAAGTACAGTGTGGCTAGAACGCTAAAGCAAGAGAGAACATCAAACACCATGAAGCTCTGAGTTTAGCAGCACCCAGATGCCACGACCAGTTATGAAAATTTCATAATAGTGCACCTCTCATCTCTCATCAGAGGAGCTTCTTTCTGTGGTAGAAGGTGATTAATCCACAGATCCACAACTAGTGAATGCAGAGAACGAGAGACTTGGAGTTGTCGGGTCTGAATGGCACAGCTGTATCGTAACCCTTTCTAAAAGCCTCAGGCATCATCACAGGGGTCAAACAGATCACCATCTGAGACGTGGACATCTGAAGAGAAAGACTAGTTGCTGGATATAACAAGGCCATTGCACACATGTCTGTCATCTTATTCATAAGACCCGCGCTAGATCGTGCCTGACAAAATCTCAGAACTAACAGGGGAAAGACTCAAAAGTTCCAAGTCCTGGGTGAGGAGCTATTGGCAACTGATGGCTGATGGGAGAAAGAAAGTCAGTTTTCTTCAGGGACATGGCTCCTGAGAGGCACGCTCCAGTGCCTTTAACCTGTGCACTTATAGGTCGATACTAACTGGTCCCAGCTCAGTGGATTTCAAAATAGAGCACATAGATTGGGGAGCTAAAATGGTGCACGGGTGGTGGATATGGAAGGAATTAGAGGGGAGGGAATGAAGATTTATTGAATCAAAAGGCATCATATGCTTGTTAAAAAACTCAAACTATGGATAAATTAAATAAAATTCAAATGTATATGTTAATTCTGAAAGAAAGCTCCAGTTTTATCCTCTAAAAACAAGAAGTCATTACGAGTTGTAGTAAGTACCATAGCATAAATAGATCTTCACTTGGAAAGGGCAATCTGGCTGTAAGGAGAAAGGCTGTAAGTCAAGAATGGATTCCAAGAGCAATATTAGGAATTGTGATACTGGCTGTTGAAACGGCCCCTTCACCATCCTTCACCAGCAATGGAGGAGTGTTCCTATCACTCCACATTCTCTCCTTTATGTGCTGTCCCTTGAGTTTTTTATTTCAGACATTCTGATAGGTATAAGATAGAACTAGTTAGAACCTAGATTTGAGTACTGTGGAAGATAGACCCTTTTTTTGCATGAGTATGCTCTACTCAGCCTTCTTGTCGCTCTAATAAATACCTAATAAAACTGTATAAAGTTGGGGGAATGGCTTAGACTTAGTGGTTCAGAACTCTCCATGGTCATCTGTTTGGTTGCTTTGGCCATGAAGAAACAAAACATCATGCAAACACGATGACGAAACAGAGATGTTACTCTCACCACAGCTGCGAAACAGAGACTAAAAAGAAGAGGTCAGAGAAAGATATGCCTGTCACCCCCATTCCACAAATATTCTTCCATTTCTTCGGTGCAGGCCACACTTCCTATAGCAGTACCTCCCAATAACATCAAGATGTGAATGATGGATGGTGCCCTGATACTTGCCTGTTGCTGTGATGAAATAGTCTAGCATCTCAACTTAAGGAATGAAGGGATTGTTTGGGGCTCAGTGTTCAAGGATATGATAACTACATACATGGTAAGAAAATAAAAGTAGTAGGAGCTTGCAGCCATTGGTCCTACTGAATCTTTGATCAAAAAGAAATAAACTGTGAAGGTGGAAAAAAAAGATTTTTCAAAATTTAAACAGATTCTACCATTTCCTATTTTAAGATTTACCTTGGCTTTGAACTTATTTCTGTGATGCAGAGGTGAACCCAGAGCCCTGAGCATATTAGGCAAGCACTGTCACAGAGTGACATCCTTGGTCCTTTGCTTTTTCATTAAGAGAGATGTCTGGGGTTGGGGGTAGCCATTGCTGCCCTGACTGGGCAGTTCGGATGTTTGTCCTTCTCTTGAGGCCTACATCATGGCTAATCAATGATCTTGCAATGTCCCTTTACCTCCAGCAGAAGTCAACTCTGACTAGAGCAGAACCAAGGGAGAAAGCCTATGGCCAAGGGGTTGTCTCTTTATAGACTTTCTTAAGTCTATCCCATACTATAAGCAGCCAACAAACCCAGAAGTGCTTGTTGACAGGAACCTGGTATGGATGTCTCCGGAGAGGCTCTGCCAGAGCCTTACTGATACAGATTAAGAATCTTGCAGCAAACCATCCAACTGGGCATGGGGACCTCAATGGAGGAGTTAGAGAAAGGAATGAAGGAGCTGAAGGGGTTTGCAATCCCATAGGAAGAACAACAATATCAACCAACCAGACACCCCAGAGCTCCCAGGGACTAAAGCACCAATCAAAGAGTGCACATGGGGGGACCCATGATCCAGCTGCATATGTAGCAGAGGATGGCCTTGTCTGAAATCAATAGGAAGAGAAGCCCTTGGTCCTGTGAAGGCTCATTTCCCCAGTGTAGGGGAATGCCTGGATGTTGAGATGGGAGTGGGTGTGTGGGAGGGGGAGCATCTTCACAGAAGCAGGGGAAGGGAGTATAGGAGAGGGGGAAATTGGGAAAGGGGATAACATTTGAAATATAAATACATAAACTATCCAATAAGAAAAAAGGGGGAAAAAGCACACCCACTTAGACCTCCTTGGCTAACAGTGCTACATATATTCTATCTAATACATGCTAAATAGGTTGAGAAATATGACAAATACTACTATTCTAGCCCTAACAAAACTGGAGTCACTTAAAAGCAATTAATATTTAAATAATATTGGGTAGAGAAGTGGAGCATCTGTGTTAGGTCCCCTCCCCAACAGGCTTATAAAATCATGGAAAGGTTATTAAAAGATTATACAAGCTAAAGGTTAGAGAGAACTGGACCAAAATGGTCACTTCTGGACCATTTCAAACACACTGCAGCTGCAGTTTCCTGCACAGGAGCTGCACGAGATAATGCCAATCAACACTCAGAAAAGGCATATGAACTCCACCCCTAATGGAGGAGCTATGGGCAGCTGATCAGTTTTCTTTGAGGTTATAGTCACTGGTAGATTGGTCATGCTCCAATGGATGGCCCCAGACCCATGAAGGAAATGCATGGACATCACTAATTAAACTCAATGTTCCCACTGTTGGAAAGAAGAGGTGAGGGGATCCAGCAGCTGGAAAGAGAGGGCAGTCAAATAGGATCAAAACACATCTCATACATGTAAGAAACTCACAAAGAATAAATTTAAAATGTTATATTAAAAACAAATGGTCACAAATGATAAACAGGGCAGTTAAGGCAGTTTTACAATGATAATAATGCTAATAATAATAATAATAATAATTAATAATAATAATGAGGAAGAGGTACCTAAAAGCAGAAAGGAAGATATTCTATCATAAACAGTATTGTACCTTAGGTTATAGTGATGAAAATAAAAGAATGTATATATTTTTCTAGAAATAATTGCACATTTATTTTAGCTTAGTTGTGAATTTCAACTGTGGAGTTGATGATGTGAAGGTATCAAGATCGAGTCTCAGTCTCCAGACTATGTGACTAAATGGTTAGTCGATCCATCATACAAGTATGAGGAACACTGAAAAAGGAACCAAAAACTGTCCGAATGCTAGTTCACATCAGGGTGTTTTTATAAAACACAGAAATGGAGCTATTTATCTGATCATAGTATTTTTTCTTTTAGGGCTCCAAACTGGGATTTAGACAGGAAATACAAATTCTTGAGTATTCAGTCAGGGCACTGAATTCCCCTCTTCCCTGGGTATAAGAGGCATGGGGCAATCCAAAGTGAAGCGGTTGGCTTTTGCCTGACACATGGAGCATCTAGAGAGTAGAGTTTGAGGCAATAGGAGCCAAGCTGCTCATGCCACTGTCCTAACCTAGTCCCCATGAACGTGAGAGGGAGGAGAATTTTTAATGAATCTTTCTGTTTCCATGACTGACATTTAGCAAATAATAACTAAGAAAAATAATGACGAATTGATTATAGTCAAATGGAGAGCCAAATTAGTGCTTTCACCAAGAGGTGAAACAAAACACATACTATGAAGTTTAAAGAGAGTAGAGAGTTTACAGAGCATGATTTGGGCTTTATAAGGAAACTTCAAATCACTCATAGAATCTTGATGATGCCTGACAAGCTCAGGCAGTGGGTGGTGTTGACTGAGAAGCATTAAGGACAGGGCCAGTTGCAGGAGGAAGTAACCTCATTTGAAGTCTAGGGCTCACATAACTATATTGAAGAAGAGAGTGTTAGAAACTTTAGAAACTAACTTTTGTTTAATTCAGTTAGTGATATGGAGCCATTATAATCTATTAATCAGGAAACCATATATCAGTCTTATAGCGCATGTAAAATATATTTTGATACTCATATATCAGATGTCTTGAAGTGTAAAAGGAGGAACTCTGGGATGATGATTAAGGCGCACAGATTTCCTAATTGGAGTCTAAAACAAAAAAGGATAGATTTGCTGTGTTCTCTTTTTCTTATATAAATATAAACAGGCTAAGAAAGAAATTAGGGGAACAACTCCCTTCAAAATAGCCACAAATAATATATAGTGTCTTGGGGTAACTCTAACCAAACAAGTGAAAGATCTGTATGACAACAACTTCAATTATCTCAAGAAAGAAATCGAAGAAGATCTCAGAAAATGGAGAGATCTCCTCTGCTCATGGATTGGCAGAATTAACACAGTAAAAATGGCCAACCCACCACAGGCAGTCTACAGATTCAATGCAATTCCCATCAAAATCCCAACACAATTCTTCAAAGGCAAGGAAAGAGTAATTCTCAAATTCATCTGGAAAGGCAAAAAACCCAGAATAGCGAAAACAATTCTTAACACTAAAAGAACATCTAGGGGAAATCACCATCTCTGACCTCAAGATATACTAGAGAGTAATAGTGAAAAAACTGAATAACATTGGTACAGAGACAGACATGTTGATCAATGGAACAGAATTGAAGACCCAGAAATAAAACCACACACTTATAGACACTTGATCTTTAACAAAGAAGCCAAAAATGTACAATGGAAGGAAAAAAAATCTTCAATGAATGGTGCTGGTCTAACTGGCAGTCTGATGTAGAAAAATGAAAATAGATCCATATTTGTTACCTTGTACAAAGTTCAAGTCCAAGTGGATCAAGGACCTCAACATAAAGCCAGATACAATGAATCTAATAGAAGAGAAAGGGGGAAAGAGCCTTGAACTCATTGGCACAGGGGGAAATTTTCTAAACAGAACTCCAACATCTCACACCCTAAGATCAAGAATTGATAAGTGGGACCTCTTGAAACTGGAAAGCTTCTGTAAAACAAAGGACATAGTCATTAAGACAAATCAGCAACATACAGATTGGGGGAAAAAATTCTTCACTAACCACCAAAAACAACCCAATCAAAAAATGTGGTACAGAACTACACAGAATTCACAGGAGAAGAATCTCAAATGGCTAAGACGCACATAAAGAAATGTTCAAAGTCCCTAGTGATCAGGGAAGTGCAAATCAAAACAACCTTAAGAGCCCACCTCATAACAATCAGAATGGCTAAGATTCAAAACCTCAGGTGATAGCACATCTTGTCAAGGATGTGGAGAAAGGAACACCCATCCATTGCTGGGGAGATTGCAAACTGGTACAACCACTCTAGAAATCAATCTGGAGGTTCCTCAGAAAATTGGAAATAGGTCTACCTGAAGATCCAGATATACCACTCTTGGGCATAAACCCAAAAGATGTACCACCATGCCACAGGAGCACATGCTCCACTATGTTCATAGCAGCCTTATTTGTGATGCCAGAAGCTAGAAACAACCCTGATGTTCCACAACAGAAGAATGGATACAGTTTACAGTGCACTGACTGCTACTCAGCTATTAAGAACGAAGACATCCTGTGGTTTGCAGCAAATGGATAGAACTAGAAAATATCGTTCTGAGTTCATCCTGAGTGAGGTAACTCAGACCTAAAAGGTCATGTATGGTATGTACTCACTAATAAGTTGATATTAGCAAAAAAACAAACAATAATAAAAAAAAAGCACTTCAGAATACCCAGGATACAATCCACAGATCTCAAAAAGGTCAACAAGCCGAAGGGCCCAAGTGAGGACTCCTCAATCCCACTTAGGAAGGAGAAGAAAGCAGTCACAAGAAGGGGGAGAGAGGGAAGGACCTGGGTGTGCGAAGGGGGACAGGGAGGGGAAGATGGGAACACGATCTGGTATTGGGAGGGGAAAAAGACTGAAGCCCTGAGGGCCAGCAGAAAGAATGGAAACTGGCAACCTCAGGAGGTAGGAGGTTGGGACTTCTCCAGAAGGTACCAGAGACCTAGGAGGTAAGAGATCCTCAGTACTAAGAGGGAAGGACCTTAGATGAAATGTCCTACAGTAGGGAGAGGGAACTTGTAGAGCCCACCTCCAGCAAAAAGACAGGGCATCAAGTGAGGGATGGAGTTTCGATCCCACAGTGAAAAACTCTGACCCATTATTGTTCCTGTCTGAAAGAACTGCAGGGGTGGAAATGGAGAAGAGACTTCAGGAAAGAAGGTCCAGTGGCAGGCCCAAATTGGGATCCAGCTCAAGGGGAGCTGACACTATTACTGTAGCTATCACAAAAAGGGACCTATCATGACTGCCCTCCAAAAGACCCAACAAGCAGCTGAGTCAGATACAGATATTCATACCTAATCAATGGACAGAAGCTGGTGACCACTGTGGCTGAATTAGGAAAAAGCTGGAAGAAATTGAGAACGAGGGTGACTGTAGGATGGCCAGAAGTCTTAACTAACCTAGACCACCAAGATCTCTCAGACACTGAGCCACCAACAAGGCAGCGTACACCAGCTGATATGAGGCCCAGTACACATATACAACAGAGGACTGCCGGGTCTGGACTCAGTCAGAGAAGAGGCACCTAACCCTCAAGAGACTGGAGGTCCCAGGAAGTGGGGAGGTCTGGTAGGGAGGGGTGGGGGTGGGGTGGGGACATCCTCATGGGGCTGGGAGGGGTTGAGGGGTTGGGAAGAGGTATGGGATGTGGAACAGTCAGAGGGTGGACCAGGAGGGAGATAAAGTCTGGACTGTAAAAAAAAGATTGAATAAAAAATTTTAAAAAAGTAAAGGAAATTTCAACAAAGTTGTTACAGTAGAGATTTTAGTAATTGCTTTTTAAAGCTTTTAATTTGAAGTAAAACATGCATGAGTTTAAAAGAAACACAGAGGGTCTCACTGTGTTTCTTGATGCCAGTTCTCTTTTTGAAGGTCTATCCAGATCCACAGACCTGTTGCGCTCCTTTCAAACTCAGTGGGACATCAGGTCCTGTGCTATGAGTCAGATTCTAAACTATGTGCCTGCTTTAATACAAAAACAAAGGCAAAACCCCTCAGCTCACCCTTGGAGCTGTCCAGCATCCACTCTGTCTGCCTCCTGAGCCCGAAAGCCTACAGCATGAACTACAATTTTTTTCTCTGAAAATGTTCACTGGTCGCTGTGAGAAAAGTCTGTTTTAAAAGGATTACATTTGGGAGGAGTGGAGCCAAGGACCAAGTGTTTAGTTTTTTTTTTTTTTAACTTTCTCTGGAGGAAGGTAATTTTAGAAGTATAAACAGTAAGAGAGAAAGCTACCCCTGCCTAGACATAACAAATGTGCTCCTTGCAGAAACCACTATTCCCAGTGTTTTGAACCCTTGCCAGTGAGAAGAACTAAGACCATCTACCATCGTTCTACTCTCTATACTCTAAATGTTTTATGTCACAGGGATGTAAATGCGAGTTGGAGTTTCCTTTCCAAACTTTTAAAGATCAGATCAGCTAAAACTGATCTGAAATACGATAAATATATAATAATGTATATGTACATGTATATGTTATATGATATAATAACATGTATGGAATGTGAACATATAGATGGAATATATTGTAAATGCTTTTATGTTACTAGTAACGGCAAATTATATTATAAATGTTGTTCATCTTCATGTTTTCATGTGTAAAACAGCACTTTTTTCTTGTTGTTGTTGCGCGCTCCCATTTCATTAGAACCGCCTCACATCAATGGATCTGAAGGGCCTGGAGAGGTATCCGTAATTGTAAATAACCCACTTGAACTGTCCTGCATTGCTTCTGGAATCCCTGCCCCTAAGATTTCCTGGATGAAAGATGGCCGGCCCTTTCTACAGACAGAGCAAGTGCAGACTCTAGAAGGAGGAGCTATTCTTCGAGTGTCCAGTGCGCAGGTAAGTGTCTCCATCCACACGATTATTTTATCTGCTTTAATATTGTATCCCCTAATAAATGATAGCTACTGAGTAACCACATCCGTACATCTGAATACATCACCAATCTCTACGGATTTGCAAAGGGTAGATTGCCTCTATGATATCCGTGACTGGGGAAGTAGAAGGAAGATGAAGAATCTGACAGAACATTGTGAAGAAAAACACATACTTTCTCATTAACTTAAGCACGTTTTCAACACTCCATGTTCTAATATGTTTTCTGAAGCTCCTGCTTTTTTCTATGTAGTTCTTCGCTAACCAGGTTAAGCAACCTAAAACACAATGTCTGAGATTTCAGAGAGCACTTTTGATTCCCCCAAACTAGACAACAGAGGGCTGGAGAAACAGTTTTAGGCAATGAATTTTCAGTAGAATTAGATGGTTATTTTGATTTATTTTTAAGAGACTGATCTGAAATATTAACATATTAAATATATGTCTGGGATATATTGTTATCAATAATTTTTATGCTAACAATAAAGGAAAATTTTATATTATGAAGATTCTTCACCAGTGTCCTGATGCCCTCAGTTGTAAACTTTGGATAAAATAACAGTATCAGTAACAACAACGACAACAACAATAAAGATGATGATGATGATGATGATTATGATGATGATGATGATGATGTATTCTGAGAGTCCAAAAGAATATGGTACATGATATGTTGTCTTGGTTTCCAAAGAAACATATAATAGCATAACAATTAAATTCAACAACAAGAATTATAATTCCTGTGACTGCTACGGTCATAATGTCCATCCTGTATGACACTGAATAGCCAGACTTTATCTTGAAAGAGGCACTGACCATAGTGAGTAAAGGAAGCAGTAGACCTCAGCACAGCAGCTCGCTGTCGTGAAGCATATGACTTCTCCTCCTTTCATTCCAAACATAGCAGGAACACAAAACTTTCAATCCATACACTGAATCAAAACCCTTCAAGAACTTTCCCTCTCTCCCAAGGAAATAAAATGTCTTGAAAGATACAGTGAGATGGCAGACATGCAAACCACTGGAAACAGCCATGAGGTAGAAAGTGAAACATGACCACGCCTCAAGCTTGCCTCTGCTTCTGCTGGTCGAGATGTGTTGTCTTGACAGGCTGTACACACCTGTTATAGCACTTACATTACATTTTACACATCGGAATGACATCTTTTTTTTTTCCGGAGCTGGGGACCGAACCGAGGGCCTTGCGCTTGCTAGGCAAACACTCTACCACTGAGCTAAATCCCCAGCCCCCCCGGAATGACATCTTTTGATGTGCCTCTCAGCTCTCTGCTAATATGCCTGGCCCAAAACATCTTCTCAGCAAATTCTGAAAAGAACAGTATAGACAGTTATTTCTTGAATTATCTTCCATCATAAACTAAGTTTGTGGCTTGCTCCAGGCAAGACCTGTCAATCCTACAATCAAATACACTGATCCAGCTTTGCCATTATACATTCTTCTTCTGAAGCATAGCACGTGTCAATGTCTCTCCAGAATCTAAAAACAACTACTTAATTGTTCAAACTTAGCAGAGTACACTTCAAACCAACACTATAAATAATGACTCTGAGTAGCCAGAAGGAAGCAAGTTGTTGGGAAATATTTCCTAGTGGAAGTAAATTTTGATTTGCTACTAGTGATGCGTTAAGTTTGACACTCTGAAGACAAGTGAAGGGGGTATCGACAATCTAGAGTTGACAAGAGTTGGCAAAGAAGAGTTAGAGGTTTTAAAGAGATGATGAGAAAAATCAAACGTTATTCTCTTGAAAATGGTCTCTCTCTGTCTCTCTGTCTGTCTGTCTCTCTGTGTTTGTGTGTGTGTGCGCATGTGTGTGCATCTGTGTGCGTGTGTGTGTGTGTGTGTGTGTGTGTGTGTGTGTGTGTGTGTGTGTGCAGTCTCTCTGTGTGTAGCATATTCATGGTAGTGTGCAGAGCATGTGGAGCCCAGAGCAAAATGTTAGGAGTGGCCCTCTAATGCTGTCAACCTCATTGGGCTTGAGGGGATGACTGTCACTGAGCTAGAAGCTTGCCTTTCAGAGAGGGTGACTGACCAGAGAACTCTCAGATCTGAGCTTCAGAATCCAAAGTGCTAAGGTTATTGACACAGGCATCCTCGTGTATCTCTTTAAATCGCTGCTGGGGATTTGAACTCAGGTCCCCATACTTTCAGAGCTAGTGATCTTCCACACTGAGCTATCTCTCCCAGACCCTTATTTTCTAATTCTTTTTGTTCTTACCAATAAGAAATAAGATTGTTGTGTGGTTATAGTATTGGAAAGGAAAATAAAGCAGAGTATAAAATAAATGACACTAAGCCATTGTTAATTAGGTATAATGAAGCAAGCTTAGGAATAAAGAAAAGGGGGAATTTTCAAACAGCCTTTTTGTCATATCATTGGTAATAAACTATATTATTTACCTTATACATATAAAGTTGTTGATCTATTGTACACAGCGCAAGCCATCTCTAGAGGCAACACACTGAAAACACAAACCACCCACAATGTCTACCCAAGCCCCTTGACTATGTCTCCCACCCACTCCTCCCTCCTCCAGTCAAATACGGGTCTGCCCTAAGCCATTGTTGGTTGTTTGATTTTCTACAGTTTATGTACACAATAGTGAGCACATTTTTGCCTGGTTTCTATTATCTGGAACATTCATTTTGTGATCCATCCACATTGTTGTTTGCATCAAAACATGATTCTTTTTATGACTTTTTAAATCATCTCTTGTTTGCCAGTCACCTGTTATTCTTTATCAGATTGTCTATAGTTGGTGACTACGGAAAGAGAGCTGCTATGCAAATTCATTTAAATATCTTTAAGCAGATTGTTTTATTCTGAGCAAATATCTAAATAAATTTTTTTAATGATCTATGAGAGAAAGGGGCTTTTATGCTCTAAAATTCCAGGCTACAGTTCACAACATTAACATTTTTTCTTTTTTTATTGGATTTTTTTTATTTACATTTCAAATGTTATCCCCTTTCCTGGTTTCCCATCCCTATCCCATCCCCCTCACTGTTTCTATGAGGGTGATCCCCAACTCAACCACCCACCCCTTCCTGCCTCTCTTCCCTGACATTCCCCTACACTGGGGGTCCAGCCTTGGCAGGACCAAGGGCTTCTCCTCCCATTGGTGTCCAACAAGGCCACCCTCTGCTACTGGAGCCATGGGTCTGTCCATGTGTACTCTTTGGATGGTGTTTTGGTCCCTGGGAGCTCTGATTGGTTGGTACTTTATTTTCTAATTCTTAATAAAAAGCTTCTGTGAAGATTTGTCTAATATATGTTTTAACCATTTTTCTGTCTTTTTTTGTTGTTGTCCATTTACTTTTTCCATGAATTAATTTATTTACTTTATATGCCAATCACAACCCCACTTGCCTCAAAGTCTCTCTCTCTCTCTCTCTCTCTCTCTCTCTCTCTCTCTCTCTCTCTCTCTCTCTCTCCCTCTCTCTCTCTCTCTCTCTCTCTCTCTCTCTCTCTCTCTCTCACACACACACACACACACACACACACATCTCCTCCTCCTCCCTTCACCCCTTCCTCTTTGGCTCTGAGAAGAGGAAGATACTTCATGGGGAGCCAACCCACCTAAAGTTACTGCAGGACTAGGTACATCCTGTACCCCGAAGTCAGACAAGACAGTCCAGTAAAGGGAGCAGGATCCACAAGCAGGCAACAGTTAGGGTAGGCTCCAGCTCCAGTTGCTGGAGGACCCACATGAAGTCCAAACTGCATGTCTGCTACATGTGTGCAGGCGGGTGTACTAGGTCCCGCCATGCTCTTTTGTTGGTGGTTCAGTCTCTGAGAGCCCCAAGAGTCCTGGTTAGTTGAGTCTGTTGGTCTCCTTGTGGAACCTCTATCCCCACTCCCACAGGGTTCCTCAATCCTTCCCCCAACTCTGTTTTTCAGACATGTCTTAAATTTATTCAAAGGAATTTGTGAAGCCAGCAAGAGGTTTTTCATAACCTATAAAGTCAAATTTGAATATAATAATTTTAATGCCAGTATTCAGAGAATGTCCAAGTATTAGAATAAATGAAATGGCTGAGGACTTCTTACTTTTTTTTTTTTTTTTGGTTCTTTTTTTTCGGAGCTGGGGAATGAACCCAGGGCCTTGCGCTTCCTAGGCAAGCGCTCTACCAGACTTCTTACTTTTATAAAACATGTTTTTGTTAATAGTAAGGCTTACTAGAATAATATCTCCAGACGTGGTGTTCATATAATGCCAAACATATAGATGAAAACTAACATCCAGCAGAAAACATCCAGGAGTATTTCTAAATAATTGGTTTGGATTTTAATCAAATAGATTCTGCCGTCAGTCTGACACTGTAATCAAACAGCGTTCTATCGCTGTATATCTCAGTGACAGATTCGAGATGTGGTATTAATTTGCTTGGCTTAGTAATCTGGTGTTTTGTTTACCAGTTGCTTCTCTAAACATACCACTTCCTTCAGAAAGAGTGTAAATGAAGTTTATGGTTTAACAGATGAAATTTATATAAATGAAGTTTATGGAACTTGAACCTATGAATGTTAATTTCTTCATATTAAATATTGAACATCTGAGTGGCCATACTTGGTGCTATATCTTCTACAAGTACAGATAGACATATATAACTATTTACTTATATATGCCTTTTTATATTCTTATATCAAAACTCCTTCCTAAAACTCTTATACATAACAGAGATGTCGGCCAATGTGCCACATCAAAACACTAACCATAGTGACGAAGTCTGTTTCATCTGCTGCACTTCCTCCCGTAATTTTGCCTTGTATGGTAATCTTGCCAGTTCTAGGGACATTTTATCTTCGTCACCGACACCAGCATGGGAACACTGCATAACTTGCTCCTTTGGGTTTTGTAGGTGGAGGACACAGGAAGATACACCTGCCTGGCATCCAGTCCTGCAGGGGACGATGATAAAGAATATCTAGTGAGAGTACACGGTAACTTTGGTGATTTATGTTGGAACCACATGCAATCCTAGTTAAAAACTGTACTAGAGAAGGTCCTGACATTTCACAGCACTTCATATGGAGATAAGTTGAGAAATGCATATTTTACAAATTTTATTCATTGTGTTAATAATGTATGAGCTCTTTGGGATATAGTTCATTGGAGTTTTGAGTTATTTGTCTTGTTTTCACCCAAACAATTCAAATTTGGTGACTTAAAAATAACAACATAAATTACAATAATGATTAGAATAAAAACAATCCATAGTCTTACCACACAAGGATACAATGTTTTTTTGTGTCTGTGAATATTTTATAGCTGAGCACAGCAGCATATATCTGTAGTCCCGGCTTCTTGGCAAGTTGAGGCAGGAAGATTGCTTAAGCTTAGGGAACTCATTAGGGAAATAAGAAGATCCTTACTATCAAAAAAAGGAACATTTCAGAACACAGAACTTAAGCCACTTTATGTCTCACTTAATGGCGTGATGAACACTCTTGTGTTAACACATATATTCCATAGCGTCATTTTAAGATTGCATGCTGCCATATATCTTACTCCCTTTTTAGAATTATTTAGACATATTAGGATAGTCTGCCTTTTTATCTATGTTGACAATATGTTAGCTATTTCCTTTATTTTTAAATTTTACTGTCCTACGCTGACTCGTTTCATATGCATGCATGTGTACATATGTCCTTTTAAAGATTTTTAAAATCATTGCCTTTTACTTTCCAGACAGTTTGAATTAACTAGGCCCTTTTGAATATTACTTTTATATATAAATTTAAATCACTCTTCATGGGGAGGAGTGTTTGAAAACCAAACAGAAATTGATCTAATTTTCAGTGCCTGACTGACTAGTCAATGCAGATCGTCTGGTATGAAGTTTCCCTGATATCCCTACTGAAAATTAAGGCCTACCTAAGTAAACCCAAATTATGATATACTGAGAAATATGTCTGTATTAATCAGGAAAAATGGACATTGTTCTTCATACTGCGATGGGCAGTTCCTTATTTGATCATTTTTCAGTAGTCAGAGTAAAGTATTACCCAGTGTGGAAGCTGATGGAAGGACAGCACTGTGCCTCTATTTCCTTACTACCCATCAAAGGTGACGATGGTGTAGTTATCTTATTATTCATGTGCTTTGCTGGAAAGATTCCATTATCTAATCAATAGGAAAGTGGTAAGTAATAAAGATCCAATTTGTTAATAATCTGGACCATACATTAGGTGACTAACCATTAAGGTCCATGCCTCCTTTATCGTCCCATAAACTTAGCCATTGTTGGAGACCAAATAGATCAATCATTTACAGCCCGTTTATCAAATGCACTGATACGCTGTTCTCATGCTTAGTGCCTCCTAACATT
Organism: Rattus norvegicus; assembly: GCF_021556685.1. Taxonomy (NCBI): domain Eukaryota; kingdom Metazoa; phylum Chordata; class Mammalia; order Rodentia; family Muridae; genus Rattus; species Rattus norvegicus. The sequence goes on along the minus strand of NC_141546.1, from coordinate 65,291,724 downwards.
GCTGGAGTGGATGAAGCCCAGGACTTCACCGTGTTAAGGAACAGGCAGGTGACATTGGAATGCAAGTCCGACGCAGTGCCTCCACCTGTGATCATGTGGCTCAAAAATGGGGAGCAGTTACAGGTAACCTTCCCCCTTGATTCCACAGATCTGTTCTTAAAAGGCAAAATCAGTTGAAAAGCCTTTGCTAGCGGTCAAAACCCAATCACTTCCACCTGCACAGGCGGACCCGGGAGCCTTCGGCCAACTGCCTTCCCTTTCTAGCCTTTGCTTAGTAGTTCATTTGGGCCACAACACAGGTAAACTCATGACCCTCTAGAAACTGACACATTGTTGTATAACCTGCTGTCTATAGATTGAAGTCCTAATTAAACTCTTAGCTCGGTCTTTGACTAAAAGGATAGAAACCATCAAGGGTTCAAAAGAACTGATTACCACGTCTCCAGGAAAAAGCTACTACTGAATTTTCCTGGTTGGAATTTGGACTCTGGAGTAGCCGGGATGCATCTGTAATATCCCTACTGACAGGTTTCTGGGCCCAGAATCCGAAGGAAAAACCAAAGTTCCTCTTACAGCTTCCTATGGTTGGGTGACATCTATGTGCTGACAGAGCAAAGCTTGGAATTCTTGCTAGACTTTTACAGCAAATGAAAGCTGACTCTCAAGGCTTTGGTTATGCTAAATCTAGTAGGCACTGCTTTCCAAAAAACATCCTACAGAGGACTGATAAAGGCTTAATTTGGACCATCTGTCCTGTCTTGTTTCTCCTTGTTTGATGGCATCAGAGGCTTTGTACCCCTGACTTAATCAAAGTCAATGAGACAATGAAAGAGACTTTAGCTATTACACAAGCCAACCTTGCCACATGGCAACTCTGTGGTTCATCCTGGTTATTTTTGCTCTTATCAAATAGCTGAAGGTCTGAAGAGATGACACAGTGGTTAGCATATTTGCTACTCTCTCAGAGAGCATGAGTTCAGTTCATGGTGGGTTCATGTTCATGTAGCAGACATGTTGGGTGCCTCACAATCATCTATAACTCCAGCTCCAGAGATTCAGCACCCCCTTCCTAGCCTCCACAAGCACTCACACATATGTACATAGAGCATATACCCCCTACACACACACACACACACACACACACACCATTAAAATAAATAAAATAATGCTTTATTTTATTTTGCTGACATTTTGGTGACTGATTTTACTCTGAATCCAGGCAACACCTCGAGTAAGAATCCTGTCTGGAGGCAGATACTTGCAAATTAATAATGCAGACCTGGGAGACACGGCCAATTATACCTGTGTCGCCAGCAACATCGCAGGAAAGACTACAAGAGAATTTATCCTCACTGTAAATGGTAAGAAAAATTAGCGTTTCACGATTTGAAAATTTCACCAAAAATATTCAAAAAGGTGATAATGTGTTTCAGGAGCTTACTGAATAAATCCTTGTGGTCATGCTATTAGCTTGAGAAAGCAATATATAGGATTTATGTCAGACATGTATGGCAAATTAGTTCAGTTCCAAAAATGTAGATCTAAAGATCTAAAGATATATAGAGTAATACAACACACAGCCCACAAATGCCCACCACACACACACACAGACACACAGACACACACACAGACACACAGACACACACAGACACACACACACAGACACACACATACACAGACACACACACACAGAGACACACACACAGACACACACACACAGAGACACACACACAGACACACACAGACACACACGCACAGACACACATGCACAGACACACAGACACACAGACACACACAGACACACACAGACACATGCACACACAGGATTATTAACAAATCCAGCTGAGAGGAAACCACCACACTATACCTATACGTGACAAATGGCCAATCATTTAGCTTGCCTTTATTGGTGGTGGCTTTCTACCATCTGATACATATGCAGTGTTACAACTTTCTTAACCAATGCCATACTACTGTAATTTTCATAAATATGCATATCTAGATGCCAAAACTTGCCAAAATTCAGGAAAATGTGTAGATTTCCCTCCACAACAGCCCCTTTGGATTTTAACATGACGTTTTACAACATACTGGATGACCCACACAACTAATAACCTCTAATACTAAAATTAAAGTTCAGGCTTTGTATTCCCACATGAACGCTATGATTAATAAAATGCCTGTTCTGAGACTCACATGATTAACCACAGATGTGGTTTTCATTAAAACAGTCCACTTTCTGTTCTCTATTTAAAGTGAAGCTGTTCCAGCATTAACATTCTTTGACCATTATTTGGCTAAAGAGAAATAAGAAATATCAACTTTAATTTGCATCAGACCCAAGCTGAATTTTACTTCTCTCTCTCTCTCTCTCTCTCTCTCTCTCTCTCTCTCTCTCTCTCTCTCCCCCTCTCTCCCTCTCTCCCCCTCTCCCTCCCCCTCCCCTCCCCCCTCCCCCTCTCCCTTTCTTTCTGTATCAGGATTTAAATTCTTCTCCCCATTTATTCTTCATTTTCAAATGCAGGATATCTTCAGTGAGATTTCAGGAGTTAGACTTTAATTCTGTTTATCCTGAGGTAGATTAGTAGAAACAAAACTAATTCCTTCACTTAAAGTTCTCCTTACATCTCCAGATCCTGAGTGAGGGCCGAGCTATTTATTGTAATTAGATTGTTGTGTTTGTCTCTTGTTCAGTTCCTCCAAGCATCAGTGGTGGTCCCCAGAGCCTTGTCACTCTCTTAAATAAGTCAATTGCCCTGGAATGCCTTGCTGAAGGCGTGCCATCACCCAGGATAACATGGAGAAAGGACGGTGTTGTTCTAGCTGAGAGCCATGCAAGGTAACAGTTCTAAAAGGGGAAGAACATTCTGCAACAAGAAATTGAAATGTAAATCTTCAAATTCTTTTTCCTAATGAATTGGTTTTTTATTAGTCATTTTATTTGTTTTCACTTCAAATGAATTGTTTTGATCTTACCATTTTTAGAATCAGTATTTTCATCCTAAAATGAGAATCAAAATTTAATATTTTGCAGGCATAACTCTCATTTAATTCATCAGGATCACAAGCCTGTCTGCTAGTCACCTTCACACGGCATGCACCCTTTCCCTCCACCAGTGTCGTTGTATATCTGTCTCACCTGAGACAGAAAAATACTAACAGCAGATTTTACCAAGTCTTTAACATTTATCCGAGACACGGTATAAAACTGAAATGGGTTGATTCAGAAGAACTTATCTGTGACCTTCCTTACAGATACTCCATCTTGGAAAATGGATTTCTTCACATTCAGTCAGCACATATCACAGATACCGGACGGTATTTGTGTATGGCAACCAATGTGGCTGGAACAGACCGTAGGCGAATAGATTTACAAGTCCACGGTAAATATACATTTACAAAAGAAAAATCCAGGTTTTGGTTCACTTTTTTTAAGTGATACTCATAAACTAATAAAAACTCGGACCTCAAAGACTAAGGATATTCCCCTACATTATGAACAAGACAAGCCAATGGTTTCTCTTTCCTGTGGGTAATATCACCATTGTACAATTTGTGACAGTTTGTTGTGCCTTAATGATACGGAAAACTACTAATGACAAATTTCGTCCAGAATATTTCAAATGACTTGCTATTTGCTGAGTATGTTTTCTTCTTAATTGTTTTAGTTCCTCCCTCCATTGCTGCGGGTCCTACCAATGTAACAGTGACCGTGAACGTCCAAACTACTTTGGCTTGTGAAGCTACTGGGATACCAAAGCCATCAATCAACTGGAGAAAAGACGGACATCTGCTTAATGTAGATCAAAATCAGAATTCATACAGGTAAGAATAAGTCATTTATTTTAAATATTCTTAAATTTTTACCTGGCACAATTGTACATAATTATTAGTACTCTATCACATTTCAATACATTTATGTGATGTATAGTGATTAGGTCCGAATAATTGGTGCATCTATCACCCCATACATACATATTGCTTTGTGTTAAAAATATTAAAAATCTGTCAGGTGCTGGCAGCACATACCTTTAATCCCATCACTCAGGAGGCAGAGGTGGGCAGATCTCTGAGTTTGAACCCAGCCTGGTCTACAGAGTGAGTTCCAAGACAGCCAGGACTACACAGCTAAACTCCACCTTAACACCCTTCTCCCCAGAAAAGAACATTAAAAATCCTTTCTAACAGCTGTTTTGCAATGTTCGGACAGTCAGGCATTCCTCTAGGCAAAACTTCCGTGCTGCTGTCACTGCTCACCCCACCCCCACCACTCCCAAGACCTGGTAACCACTATTCATTTCTTTACCTCTCTTAGCCCAGCTTTTATCTTCCAATATGTAATGAGAACAAGCAGAGCCTTTTCTGTGCCTGGCTAATTTCACTTAGCATAATGAAATCAAGATAATTCCATTGTAAAAAATGTCCCTCCTAGCATTGAGAAACAGCTTTTAACCCTATCAACCGGGGCATCAAATATTTAAAGAATAAAGATTTAACCAGTTACTAGAAAGTACTTCCTTAGTATGAAATTTGATTTCCAACCTGTTTTTTTTTAGTTAATGATGCAGCTATAACGGCCATTGTTGAGGTCTGCGGGCATGTTTAACCTAGTTTGTTTAGTGTCTTCTATAATTTCATAATGACAGTGGCCGTAGACATTTTTTGTCTTTCACATAAAAGACAAAGGTATTCTGTGGAAGTCAATACAAGCTTTAGTTGTAAAATAAAAAACCAAATTTAACACTTCGAAATGTAATGTAGCTATTGGGCCACTTGGGTAGGTAGAAAAGAGCAGTTTCTCCAGTCCTTACATTCTTCCAGCTTTCCTGCTACAACTTTCCATATGGCGGTGTATGTGTGTTGAAGGCTGAACTTTGAGGCACTGAGAATTTCTGCCAGTTTAACTAGCAGTCTGCTATCCCATCAAGCTCTCTGCCAGAGTGCTAACATCAAATACAGTCAGAGTGACACTCCGACAAGAAGTAATTCTGACTTAGCAGGAAATACGAAACCAGGAATGATTCCACTGAAACTCTTATCGGCTCTGTTTCTCTCACCGTTTAATGTTTGGCATCGGACTCAGTGATTTAAAAGTAGACTTTGTGTGGAAAGTGCGTACATGGCATGTCAAATACACTTCTATTACACCAAATCCACGTCTCTTTTCTTTTTCCATTTTCAAGTGTATAGCATACATGCATACATATGTAATTACATGTGCATGGGTACATGTGGGCGTGTAGCAGGACTGTACATATGTGTGCATATGGAAGCCTGAGGCAGATGTTTGGAGTTATCCTCAACTGCCCATGTTATTCACTGCATCAGGATCTCACCATCAGCCTGCTTACCAATATAGCTATTCCTGCTAGCCACTGGGACCCTGCCTCTGCCTGCCAAGTCTGGACCTACAGACTTGGGCCTCTTTCCTCTTGGCATTTATGTGGACTACTGGGGATCTGACCACTGGTTTTCACATCTGTGAAGCAAGTGTTTTAATCATTGAGCAATCTCCCCAACTGCACACCAAACTGGTTCTGTTCCAGTATTGCACAGTTTGAAGAAAACTGATACTTTAATTTGAACTTACATTAAGTCAGATGAGAATGTTTCTAAGCCTTCTAAACATACATTCATTTTTGTTTGTTATTATAAGTTAAGGAAATATTACCAAGAGATTTACATACATAAACATATATGTCAAATATATGCATTACATATATGCTATATACATATATATATATAGGCATGGACGTGGCACATCTCCAAAATAGCCATGAGCCATGACATATAAAGAGGTGTGTTAAGTGCAGGGGCGGGGACAGTGAAGCAGATAGACCTCTACTCACTTACATAGCATGTAAGTAGTCAAATATACATCCTCAAAGTCACCGATAAATTTTGAGATGCTTTATGAGAAGCATTTCAAATGGAGCCAGGAATACATTCTATGCTATTAAGTAGTAGCTGTCAATATACTTCATCTACTAGGAGAAGAAGTTTGATGATGATACATGTGTTCAGAAAACATAAGATTCGGGGTTCAGGCAGTTCTTCCAGGCAGCTGTCTCTCATTAACATAAAGTTTGGATCCTTTACCATATAAAGTTCCATTTTGACATGCAAACTTTGCATCAGAGAGATGACGCTCATTTGGCACAAAGGAGGAACTCCTTTCCCCAGCTTCTCTCAGTCTCTTACCATATCAACTGCAAAACACATGGAAACTGAAATACTTGTGTTTGGACTCTCCTCTAGACTCCTTTCCTCAGGTTCACTCATCATCATTTCCCCCTCTGTGGATGACACTGCCAGTTACGAGTGCACCGTGACAAGTGATGCTGGAGAGGACAAGAGAACAGTGGACCTCACTGTCCAAGGTAAAATGAGCTTGAAAGCAGACAGACAGACAGACACATGGTGCTGTCTGTCATTTCACCAGACAGCCTCTCTTCATACCTGCTTGGCACTCACTCTCTAACATCAGGGAGAAGAGGGACAGCATGGCACTGGGAAGTTGGAGGGATAGAATGGCAATGTGTGGTTTTCTCTTTTTGCTCTTTTAGTTCCTCCCACCATAGCTGATGAGCCTATGGATTTCCTGGTAACCAGACAGGCCCCAGCAGTCATGACCTGCTCTGCTTCTGGAGTTCCACTTCCCTCAATTCACTGGACCAAAAATGGCATAAGACTGCTTCCCAGGGGAGATGGCTATCGGATTCTGTCCTCAGGTAACAAAACCTTGTTCTGTGGCTTCACTCTCATGGATTGGAATAGTTAGCAATGGGCAGGCTTCCCCAGACTTCTGTTATGACAGAATGAAAACTTTAAAAAGCCTTTGCTCTTGAAATACAATTATAATAAGAAGGAGGAGTAGATAAAAGACAAGAAAAGAGTCTAGGGCTGGAGAGATGGCTCAGTGGTTAAGAGCACTATCACTGCTTCCAGAGGTCCTGAGTTCAATTCCCAGCAACCATATGGTGGCTCATAGCTGTCTATAATGGGATCTGGTGCTTTCTTCTGGCATGCAGGCACACATGCAGACAGAACACTGTATATATAATAAATAAATCTTAAAAAGAAAAAAGAAAGAGTCTAGGAACAAACTAACATGTACTATCTGAAGCTGTTCTAATGTAATAAGCATGCTTATAAGTATGATAGACCACAGACTTAGCAAATTCACTCCTTACAGGGACTCACACTTTCCCACTGACAGAATAAAATGTCTATTTAAAAGCCATTTAGTGCCTAAGTCAGAATTATACTTGAGACTATGTGACTAAGATAAGCTTTTATTTCAGTCTGTTCTTTATTCTTTTTTTATTATATATATTTCTTTACTTACATTTCAAATGTTATTCTCTTTCCCGGTTTCCTGTCCATAAGCCTCCAACCCCTTCCCCTCCCCCATATGGGTATTTCTCCCATCCATTCCCCTACTGCCCCCTCCATATTCCCCTGCCCTGGGGTTCCTACCTTGGTGGACCCCTTCCACTGGTGCCCCAACAAGGCTATTCTCTGCTACATATGCAGTTGGAGCCCTGAGTCAGTCCATCATAGTCTTTTGGTAGTGGTTTAGTCCCTAGAAGCTCTAGTTGGTTGACGTTGTTGTTTTTATGGGGTTGCAAGCTCCTTCAACTCTTTCAATACTTCCTCTAATTCCCCCCAAGGGGGTCCTATTCTCAGTTCTGTGGTTTGTTGCTAGCATTGACCTCTGTATTGGACATGCTCTGGATGTGTCTTTCAGGAGAGGTCTGTATCTGGTCCCTTTCAACATGCATTTTTTTAGCTTCATCAATCTTATCTAGTTTTAGTGGCTGTATATATATGGACCACATGTGTGTCAGGCTCTGAATGGCCATTCCTTGAGTCACTGCTCTAAACTTTGCTTCTATATTCCCTCCTATGGATATTTTCCCCCTCTATCAGATGTAGGATTGGTAAAGATCTTTTCCCAATCTGTTGGTTGCCGTTTTGTCCTAATGACAGTGTCTTTTGCCTTACAGAAGCTTTGCAGTTTTATGAGGTCCCATTTGTTGATTCTTGATCTTAGAGCATAAACCATTGGTGTGTTGTTCAGAAAATTTTCCCCAGTTCCCATATGTTCAAGACTTTTCCCCACTTTTTCTTCTATTAGTTTGAGTGTATCTGGTTTGATATGGAGGTCCTTGATCCACTTGGACTTAAGCTTTGTACAGGGTGATAAGAATGGATCAATTTCCATTTTTCTACATGATGACCTCCAGTTGAACCAGCACCATTTGTTGACAATGCTATCTTTCTTCCATTGGATGATTTTAGCTCTTTTGTCAAAGATAAAGTGACCATAGGTGTGTGGGTTCATTTCTGTGTCTTCAGTTCTGTTCCACTGATCTATCTGCCTGTCTCTGTACCAATACCATACAGTTTTTATGATTATTGCTCTGTAATACTGCTTGAAGTCAGGGATGGCAAGTCCCCCAGAAGTTCTTTTATTATTGAGTATAGTTTTTGCTGTCCTGGGTTTTTTGTTATTCCAAAATAAACTTTAATGGTTTATTTTTTGTTTATTCTTCTCTTATAAAATACATCCTGACTGCAGCCACCCCTCCAAGTTCCTTTCCCAATTGTCCTCTCCTTTCTCCCCTCTCAGGTCCATCTACCTCCCCTCTCCCCTAGATCCACTGTGCCTCCATTTTTAATGTTCGTATAATTAAGCAAGAAAGGTTTGGTGCTAAATATTGCAATTTACTTTGGATCATGGTAATAGTCAATATTTGTGCAATTTATAGCACTGAGAAACATTTAACTAAATGAAAATATACATGATTTTTATTGAAAATGGATCCTGTACTAGGCAGGCACCATGGAGACAAATTGAGTAACAACTCATCCTGAGATTTCGTGAGTGTGTGTTTTCTGGTTTTGTTTTTTTTTTCTTTCATTTTTTTCTCTTTTTATTTAATCTTCTACCATACAACATATCCTAATCATAGCTTCATCTCCTTCCACTCCCTCCCAGTTCCTTCCTGCAACTCTCCTCTCCCACATCCATTTCCCTTCAAAAAATGAGCAGGCCTCCCAGGAATATCAACCAAACACAGCATAAAAAAATGTAGAAGACTGGGGAAAACCCTTGTCTCAAGGCAGAACAAGGCAACTCAGTAGGAGAAAAGGGATCCTAAGAACAGGCAAAAGAGTCAGAGACACTTCCACTGTTAGGAGTCCCACAAAACCTCAAGATAAACTATATTGTTCTAAGAGAATTTATGTGTTTCTTTAATTGATGGGAAATAATAGGACACTGACTTGCAGCATATAGCTTTGCTTTTAAAAGCAGAATATTTTTGGCTACCTCAGTAGCCAAAATCAATAGATTGGCTAGAATGCTATCATAAAACAGAAGGTCACTATACCAGTATAACCACAAAGTACTGTTCTAGAGACCACTGTTGCTCGAAAGTCAGCACTCCATCCAGGGTCTCTCTCCAAGGTATGTCAAACTCCTGTCTGCTACTGTACATTAGAGATGCTCACAGAGCCATCCAAAATAGCTGAAAAGGACAGCAATTCAAATGCCCATCCACTGCTGAACAGATACACAAAAGTGCTATTGTCCACAACAGGAAATCTATTTGGCTGTAAATAAGGAACAAAATATTACACGTGCTAAAATGAATGAATCTCAAAAACATGCTTACAGTGAATTTAGTCAGTAACAAAAACAAAGAAACAAAAACAAAACAAAACAAACAAAAAAAAAAAAAAACCCAACAACCCAGAGTGTGTGATTCCACCTCAATGAAGCATTTCCAAAAGGCAACCCTGAAGAAGCAGCAGATGGATGGATACGGTCTAGGACTGGCTTTGGAAGCTGGGAGTGAGCACAAATGGACACTAGTCTTTTGGAAGGTTTCTGAAATTAACTTGCAGCTATTAACTAACTCTCCAAATATTAAAACAAAAATCCCTCATTTGATGGTCTTTTGGCGAGTAAAGCACGAATCAATAAAGCTATTAATAATTACTTGTTGATAATGTCAAAAGAAACATGAGAAACATATAACCCACTGAATTACTGTGGGAGACAGAGACAGGAGGGTTATAAGCTCCAGTCCACCTTGGCCTACATATGAGGCTTCAGGACAGTCTGGGCTATGTGACAAGACCATGTCACAGAAGCAAACAAACAAGGAAACAAAACAAAGCAAAACACTTCCTTTTTCTATTAGGAGCCATTGAGATATCTGCTGCCCAGTTAAACCACGCAGGAAGATACACTTGCATTGCTCGGAATGCAGCAGGCTCAGTACACCGACATGTAACCCTTCGTGTTCAAGGTATGGAAGGTTGTTTGTTTACTAAAATCGCACTGGTGGGTTGATGGGTGGAGTTCTTCTCTACATGTGCAAATCCTGGGGTTTGCTCCCCAGCACCACACTAAAAGTATGCTGGTCTTGGGGGGGGGGGGGAGGCTAACTATTCATTTGTGTTTTTATTGTCGTGTTTTATTCTTAAAAGATAGTACTATGTGAAACTTGAAGTCATGGCAATGTCTTGGGTTACGTAAACCTGGAAGATATTGTTCAATAGACTACAAATTGCACAAGATCACAAACCAGACAGAACAACCTAAACAATAAATGTTTCTCCTTTTGTTTTTCTGATCTCTTCCAACATCAGGTTTCCCACCAGCATTTTCAACTACAGCTAATATTTAGCAAGATCTAAAAAAACATAAGACCTGTCATGACTTCTCTCATACAGTCAACTCACTGGGGCTTGGGGTTGTGGATTTGGCGCACTGAAACTTATCACTGTAGCCTGCAGCTCTGCCTTATCCTAAGCAATGCTATTCTTTTGTTGTTTGGCTTTTGCAGAGCCTCCATTCATTCAGCCCCAACCAAGTGAACTGGATGTCATTCTAAACAACCCCATCTTACTACCGTGTGAAGCAACAGGCATACCCACGCCATTTATAACTTGGCAAAAAGAAGGCATCAACGTCATTACCTCAGGTACCTACCATATTTCAATAAAGACTGTTACAGTTGATGTACTGCTTCATAGTTCAGAAATTTGTGTGCCTTCTTATAAAGGGAAAATAAAATTTCTTTTCTCTCTGCTTTCATGACTGTGGTATAGGCAAGAGCCTTGCTGTTCTTCCCAGTGGCAGCTTACAGATCTCCAGAGCTGTTCAGGGGGATGCTGGCACCTACATGTGTGTGGCTCAAAACCCAGCTGGTACAGCCTTGGGCAAGATCAAGCTGAATGTACAAGGTACTTGAGTAACTCATCTTCTCTGTCTTCAGAGCTGTTTATAGCAATATATACTAATTGTCCATATGTAAACAGTGTGCTTGCTTCTCCGCACAGCTCTCTTCAGTCATAGATTACAGTATCTTACTTTCTCCCCTAGAAAAGGGTCTAGAGCCTGGAACCTTTCTACAGAAGATGACAGAGTATGTTCTTTTCACTTCATGTGTGTGAACTAGGACTTGCATCCTATTTTAACTTCTGTGAATCTCTACTTGATACAATAGATGGATCTTCATGGTTCACTTTAATGACTTTGATTACCTATTGTTAGGCATGGCTTAAAGATAAGAAACAGAATATCCCAGAAATGAGTAGCTTGTAAGTTTTCATTTCTTCTATGGAATAGAGTAGAATCTTTTCTTCAATGTGAAATCAAAGTCTAACTAGCATATCCACACTTCATAAACTGAGTCTCTTAGTCTCAGCACCAGATCAGCAGTCACAGGAGTCAACACTTGTGACTACTCTCCTTTCTTTCACTTCAAGACAATCTCAAACTGCAAAAGTTGCAATATCGACAATTCATAAATGCCACCAAATTTGAACAGTAATTCCTGTGAGAGAAAAATGGAAAGAACATGACATTTTAAGAGAAAATGGGATAGCAAAGGTCAGAGCCATACAGTGTAGCAATTGTCCTGCTCATTCTAGTCCATTTGATGTTTATATTATTAAGCTCTTACTACACCCAAGTTATAAGTTAAATTTCATCATAGGCATATGCAAGGGAAAACATAGGAAGCACAAAATTCTGTGATATCATCAGTTTCAGACATTCATGGAGTCTTTGCAATATCTCCACTGTGAAGAGGGAGCAAATGTGCTTGTTCTTACTCATAGTAGCATACTTAGTAAGACTGGGTTTAAATTTATTTTGTTTTTATTCCTGTGTGTGTGTCTGTCTGTCTGTCTGTCTGTCTGTCTGTCTGTGGGTATGTGCACATGAGTGCTGATGTCCACAGAAGCCAGAAGAATGTGTGAGATCCCATGGAGCTGGAGTTAACCGGCAGCTGTGAACTGTCCAGTGTAGGTGCTGAGAACTGAGCTCTGGTCCTCTGTGAGAGCAGCCAGTGCTCTTAAGCACTAAGGCACGTATCCAGCCCCTTGAGAACAGAATTTTTAACAAGAAAAACAGCCCAAAGTTGTTGAGGTGGCACTGAATTACAATGCTTGTCACCAAACCTGATGACCTGAGTTTGATGCCTAGGAACACAGGAGAGGAGAGAGTTCACTCCAATGAGTTGTTTTCTGACCTCCACACATGAGCTGTGCATACACACACAAAGGAATGACAACAAAAGATAACTTTAAAAATTACAAAAATTAGGAGTGTGTGTGTGTGTGTGTGTGTGTGTGTGTGTGTGTGTGTGTGAGAGAGAGAGAGAGAGAGAGAGAGGGAGGAGTGGAGGGGAGAGATAAACAAAGACAGAGAGATGGAGGAGGAAAATAATTTTTCATGTTAAAGTGACAGTTTCATAATATAATTTCTATGTCTTTCTAGGATATGAAATAAAATGGTAATAGGTTTCAAGACACTACACTTAAATGAATTAATCCTGATTTCCTCACATATAGAACTTCCTATTGAGAATTAACAAATAGAGTAAAGCTCACATTCCTGTTATTTGAAATCTTAATTTCAAACTGTACAAAAACAAACAACAAACAAAAAACTCCCAAAGACTAAAATGATAAATAATAGAACTAAGATACACTTGGGTCATTTTATTTGATCAGTGGTTAGGGTGGGCTTTGCTTTGGGCTAAGGGGTGCGATAAGAGGTTCAAGAATGATTAAGGACAGCCATCTTGCCAAATTGTCCACACTAGTGTGACCAGACAGTGGTGAGCAAAGGAGAGGGCAGAAAAGCATGAAGGACGATAGACCAAGACAGGGCCGTTGTTGAAGGACCAGAGATCCATTGTGGTGGAGTTAACTTTCATTCTTGCACAACAGGAAGGGTGCAGCCAGGACCATGGTTCTGTTTGAACTAGATGTTTTTGGGTACGGTGTAGATATTATCTTTGGGAATAGGAAGGAATGGGATTAGAAGAGTGGTTAGATTTGTCTGGCCAAGGTATCATGGTCTGAGAGAGGAAGCCAAAATGTGAGCTGCACAAGAGTTAGGGAAAGTTGTGGATTAAAAATGTCTGTGAAGGTATGAAAACCAAGACTGTTGATACATTTGAAGGTTAGAAAAGACATGTTTCATGGGGTTCAAGTTTGAGCTTGAGGGAGTGGAAGTGCGATGAGGGAACACTAGCATGACAGGAGCCATCTAGAAAAGGCTATGGCAAACAAGTGAGTTTCCTGGAGATGGCCTGCCATTTTGCATGGCTGCAATGGGTGTACTCTGGAGAGACACAGCCCCAGAGGCTTTGGTTCATGATTGCTTCTTGCTGCTGATATGCCTTTCCAGCCACTATTACATAACCTAATGATTCCTGGGCATCAGCCCACCCTATTGGACAAATTTCCTGCAGATCAATATAAAGATGAATTTGCATGAATTAATAGTGTTTAGATGAATTAATGACTTTAGAGTTCCTGATTCTGTTCAAATAATTTTAGGAAGAAAGCTTAAGGAAATAGTTTTAGTTGTTTTGTCAGAAAGATGTAATAAAGTTAAAATTAAGAATAAAACATGCTCCCTCCTCATAGGTAATAAATAAAGACTGCGTAATAAGGAATTCAATGAGCATTCATAAATTACACTAAGAAGAGAAACAGGCTTGGAACTGATCCTTTCCTTTCCAGCTGTTTTTTTTCCTTTGTAATCAAGGAAAAACATTCATTCTAGGTCAGGTTCAAGGATAGAAGCCACAGGTGTGCACAATGATAAAATAAGGCCATGTGAAACTGTTGCTTTGAACTTATAAAGAGCTATGGACTGAAACACTAAATTTGCTATCACTATCCTTCTATAACTCTCCTTTTGTGTGACATTTTATGAGGTAATTTTATAAAGAACTTTTGTCGAAGAAGGTATAAAAAGGCTGAAGAAAAAAATAAGGGTAGCTATTGTGCCTCTGTTCCATCCACCAAATGTATATATGTTCGGTTCTGTCTATGTGTATATATGTGCATACATATGTAAGATGTAGGTATATATGTATGTATATAAGTATGCATGTGCACTTGTGAAATTGATGAAGCAGGTGGTCGGGCCTGACCAGAGAGAGAGAGAGAGAGAGAGAGAGAGAGAGCGCCTGACTTTCTTCCTTTCTTCCTTTTCTTTTTCTCTCTGGTTCACTAAGGGTTAATGAACCCTGAACCTCTTACTTGGGGGGGGGATGGATCTTGAGCCAGATTGAAAAGAGCCCAAGGAACTAAGCTTTTTGTCTTGGTTTCCTGCTGCTATCAGCAAGAGTTAAATTGTCAGAAGCCAGGGGATTTGGGCCACAGAATAGTAGAGTTAAAGAGTTAAATTGCCACAAGTAAGCAGCTTTTGGCCCTTCAGGTGCTGAACCCATACCCCCTTTCACTGATGGATGACAAGCTAACTCCTAGCACTGGATGATAGGAAGCCATGATAGGAAACTTAAAATTCATGATGTTGATGTCAGGTAGAACATTGACTCTGTATTAGAGTTCTTGGCAAGTGTAAAGTGCCAGATTAAAAGATCATCTGCAATTGGTATTAATTATTAGATATGATTAAAATTAGATTTCCTAAGGAAAGAGCATGGACAGAGAAGAAAGCCAAGGACAAAGTCCTGTGCCAGCTCATTTGCTTTGACTTCTGATAAAGGGGAATATACTGGGGAGGCAGAGGAAACCTAGTTGGGGGCTAGAGGAGAATACTATTTAAGAAGAGAGTAGTTTTGAATGCACTGCAGTCACAAACTATTAGAAGTCAAAATTATTTATTAATTTCGGCAACATTGTGGTCATAGAAAAGAAGCATCAGCTTTGAATTTTTCTTCACCAGATTGTTAGAATGGTTGAACAATGGAGAGACAAAGACACACATTAAATATTGGATAGTATCTAAACATTCCATAAACAGATAACTGAGGACACCAGAGGCTTGAGAGATTCTAGAAAGGGTCTCCCCTTGCAGATATAGTGTGCACTGGGAACACTCAACCAGGTAATGCTAGTCACTATAAATAATCTTAGCCTGGATATTCATAAGTATTTCGGTTCTTTCTATGGTGGATGATCTATGTCTTGGCAGAAAATCCAGAGCAATGCCTAAGTGAGTGGTTGCTTTAAATTCTAGGAAGGGAATCCCTTAGCCAGTTTCTGAAATGGGAAGAATTTGTGTGTATATTCATTTGTCTGTGTATTCATTTGTAAATATTGTCTGCTCTGAGACATCATGACAAGCTCTCCGGAAGACACAGGGGTTGAATGTATCTCTGAGCAGTCGAGTGTTTCACAAAGTTTGAAGGATTCCATTTTGGAAGTTTAAGTACCTAAAGTGAATCATAAAGTTGGTGTATGTTAAAATACCTCTGTAGACCCTCATGACTTTCTGAAAGACTCTTCTGAATGGGACCCTTCCAAAACCTCATGAATAGATGCTTATCTTGTTTAAAATTGACTGTTGCTTACACTTGTCAATTTATAAAAACCATTTTTCTGAAACAGGCTCATGAATTTTAATGTTCCAAACAAGACTGAAGTACAGAACAGAAGACCATAGGAGGTAATTTGTACACTCAGTTTGAACCTTCTGTCTTTCAGTTCCTCCAGCCATTAGTTCTCATCAAAAGGAATATGTTGTTACTATGGATAAGCCTGTCTCCCTCCTGTGTGAGACAGAGGGCTCCCCACCACCTGACATCACCTGGCATAAAGATGGGCATGCTCTCACTGAATCCATCCGCCAGCGCATCCTGAACTCAGGAGCTCTGCAGATAGCATTTGCTCAACCCGATGATGCTGGTCAGTACACATGCATGGCCGCTAACATGGCGGGATCAAGCAGCATGAGCACCACACTCACCGTCCATGGTAGGTTGTTTAACACGATTTATCTCCATCTGCTGTATCAAGCTGTTCCTTTCAATGGAAGTCACCAAGAAAAAATGTGGTGGGAGTCAAAGCCAGAGTGGATGTGTGGAGAAGAGCATGTGCTTGACTTTCAAGTCCACACTCAGTATGCTGCAACTGCTTGTGTGTGCACACATCTGTGTGAGAGATGACATCAGCATTTCCAGGAAAATGAGTGTGTGGCTAACATCCCCTTCATACTGTGATTGTTGGGGGTTTGTCTAGATTATGTGGTGACCACATGAGTTCTGTGGCTCTTCTGTTTCACTTCTTAAAACTTCGAGTCATTTTGGCTTAAAAGTACTTAAAAGTTGACCCAGTTGAGCCTTATGAGAGCTAAAGATTCATTGGATTCATTATTTTAAAGTAACACAACATTCATCTATACAATTTTTTTCATTGTATTACGATATTAACAAAATATCTAAGCATCAGCACTGATGAGCTGGAGAGATGGCTCAGTTGGTAAAAGCACTGGCTGCTTTTCTCAAGGACCCTGGTTCAATTCTCAGCACCCACGTGGCCGCTCTCACCAGTCTCTGACTCCATTTCCAGGGAATCCAATGCCTTCTTCTGGCCTCCCTGGGCACTATGCACAAATGTGATGCACAGATATACACATAATAAAAACACACATACACATAAAAAGGGATCTTTAAATATATTTTAAAAAATAAATGTCAAGATTAAAAATTAGCTTTATTGTATATTTGAAAACTAATGATAGAATATTAATTTCACTGGTAGGAAACAACAGTAAATTCAACTTTTCCAATTTCTATTTTTTAAGGTCTATTTTGCTTTGTTGAAAATTTGTAAAATTTTGATTTTTCAAGTTCATCTTTACCTTTCAAATATTTGCAGACAGTTCATTAAAATTGTCCATGTGTCAAGTAACGACAAAACTACTGACAAAATTTTTAAATCTAAGCTTCAGTGCCCGTGCAAACAGGTATGCAATAAGGGCAGGATTTTTCCCATTAATTAATTAATTAATTAATTAGCTTTATCTCCAAGTCTCTGCCCCACCCCCTTGCTTCCTGCACTACCATCACTTGAAACATTAAAACTAAAACCCTAGTCATAGGAAAAAAGAAATTAACCTTCCTCTAACTTACAAATAGGTCTGATAAATGGTTTATTTTCAGATTATTTATAGACTATCTCTAAAATGAGGCCTAAATATCAAAAGTACCATGTATGACTCATAAAGTCATAGCCTTATTTTTTTTTATTTCAACCAAATAGAGAATGAAAAGAAATCTACTATGGGCAAGGTATGGTAGCTAGCACTGGCCTGGAATCCGAATGCTTGGGGAGGCTTGGCAAGAGAATCAGGAGTTCAAATCCTTGACTAGTGAGTTCAAGACCGTCTTATGCTACAAGATGCCACAAAACAACAAAACTTGAAAGAGGTGTGTGCCCATGGACCCTACCAGGGCAGGCCCCACACCTAGATGGGTCAGCCAATTCCAACTGAACTCCATGACTTGTTTTTTGCATTGCTGTTATCATGTTTAGTTTTGCCTTGTTTTATTACTTAAGGAAGTGAGCATAAAGTTGGATGAGTAAACAGGTAAGGGAGGGTCTGATGAGTGGAGAAGGAGCAAGAAAGTGATTGAAAGTTACTCTGCAAAGTCCCCAACAAGAAAGTAAAATAGTGGATGATCTCCAAAGATAGAACCAGGCAAAAATTCAAGCTTGCTTGAGAAAAGGATTACTAATGCTTCGCCCCAGATTAGAAGCCATTGGTAGCTGCTGGCTGCTGGAAAGGGGTGTTGTTGATGTTGTTGATGTTGTTGTTGTTGTTGTTGTTGTTGTTGTTGTTGTTTTTGGTGGGTGGCCACTGGTGGCTTGTCCATGTCCCAGTGAATGTCCTCACATCCTCACATAGGTGAATACCTATGGGGATTAGTCTTGAACTCAGTGAGTTAAAAAACAATATTTCAGTGGCACATACCTTTAATCCTGAGTGTGTGACTGAGTGGGTCTCTGATTCTCTTAGGCTCTTTTCCTTCTTTTCCCTTATTTTGCTCAATTCTGATGTGTTAGTTTTATCTCATTTTATTTTATTATTATCCTTTAGAACCCTATTTGTTTTCTAATGGGAGACAGAAAAGGGGCGGATCCAGATGGGAGGAGTGGAGAGAGGGAAAACATAATCAGTATATATTATATGAGAAAAAAATCTATTTTCAATAAAAAGAGAGGGGGAAAGGACATGAGGTTTGGAGGAAGACTTGTTGGAGGGGTTGTGGAGAGCATTGTACAGGGGAGGAAGAGTGGACCCAATGAAGATACATTGTACACATATGTGAAATTTTCAAAGAATAAATATTATTTGCAAGCGAGAATGTGTTCCACTCAATACAATAGACTTATTTCGTAGTTTTAGGTTTGTTTTTGTTTTTTTGTTGTTGTTTGTACTCCTAGCAAAATATGACAAAGCCCTCAAAGGGATGTTTTTAATGAGTTGACTTTCAATATGAGCTCAATTTTCTGGGTGACTGTGTCTAAATTCTTCATAGTACCACCTAGGATCCAAAGCACAGAAGTACACTACACCGTCAACGAGAACTCTCAAGTTGTTCTCCCGTGTGTCGCTGATGGAATCCCCACGCCTGCAATTCACTGGGAAAGAGACAGCGTTCTTCTAGCCAACTTGTTAGGGAAGTACACTGCCCAGCCATATGGAGAACTCGTCTTGGAAAATGTTGTGGTAAGTTTAATGGACATGAGTAGACACAGTAGAGCCAAGCAGCTAATTCCCCCTCTTCATTTTGGCAATCTAGCTCGGAAGTATTTCCTTTAAGACTGAAAGGAAATACTCTTATAAATTCAGTGTAAGATTAGTTGCTCTTGCATTTCGTTTTATCTCCTGGGAATTCAAAGTGTATTTAACAAAAGGGCTGAAACCAATAAGTACCCTTCTACCTGAAATTATTATTTTATTTTTGTGAAAATTTGTATCAGGAAAAAATCCAAGTTGTCGTACAGTTCTTGGTGCTCATAACCGTGTACAGGGATGACAAGATGTAAGACATTCTTGTGAATTTAAGTACGATGAAGAAAAATGCCAAAAGCGTGCCTTTCTCTATGCAGGTTTTTAAATAACCCTGTCTAATAATTGTCTTAAAAATGGAAACTCTTTGGAGCTACTGAAATGAGATGATTAATACCCTCAGTCATCTGTAGAACAGTAGCGATCAAGCAGAAACTGCTCAGTTTACAGGGAAATCTGCCTTTGGCTGCAATTGCTCTTCTAAGTCTTAAGGAGATGATTGAGGAAATAAGTTGTTTATTATTATTATTATTATTATTATTATTATTATTATTAAATCTTTTTTTACAGTCCAGTTGTTTTTCCCCTCCTAGTCTGCGCTCTGACTGTTCCTCATCATCCCATACCTCCTCCCCTGTCTCCCAGAGGATGTCCCCACCCCTCCACCCTAATCCCATGTGCCTCACCCTCCAGAGACTTGAGGAAATAAGTTTAAAATCTGTGAGACAGTACCGCCGTGGATACACTTAGAGGATCCTAGCAATGAGACATCTTATACCTAGCAGACAGGAGGCATGAGTAATATGTAAAATTCTTTTTGCAAGTAATATATATGAACTAGATGCTTCAACACTTAATTTCAATAAAAACAGACTTTTAACCTAGGTTTTCATAACCTGGACAGTTAGTGGTATTTAAGTGGAGAAACATTAAGCGTGAAAAAAGCACGCAACCAAATTCACATTGTTTCTATACTGAATGGTGATAAATTTTATATTTCCAATTCTTTTAGTGCTTCAGGTAAAACAAATATTTTTAATATTTTAGACTAGGGTAAACCAGTTAGGATACATAACCTCAGTGCATCTGGACACACTCAACCAACTCATGCTGTATTTATAAGCACCTTCTCTTTGAACAACTCTGCTTTATGTAGGCTCTGGGAAACATCAAGGAACTTAAGTGAGAATGAGCCAGGTATCTTTGAGAAACCAGCAGGCAGTGAGAGCAAAGAAAGAGAATAACTGAGAAAAGGAATCAGAGAAAAATGGAGACCACACCAGGTACCTGAGTCCGAAAGCCAGAGCAAGGAGGAGGATAACAGAGCCATCAATGAAAATAGGGAAGGCTGCAGAGGCAAGGGAAGGGGCACTGTCAACCCCTGGCTTGTCCCATTATAGCTGCAGCCCTCCAAACAGAAGCAGGAACAAGTTCAACTGCTAGAAGTTTGAAATAAGATCTAGATGTGACACAGGACATCATCAGCCTGTGAGTGGCATTTAAAGCTATGACACTAGATGAGATCCTCAAGGGTCTGAGACCAGAGAGAGAGAGACTAAAGGGGGACCAAAGACTGAATTCCTCACGAGTCAACATGAAAACACTGATGTTAAGGGGAAAACACAAGAAGGATGGAGCTGGGAAACTACCAAAGTGACACCCAAGTGCAGACCCTCCAACTCAGTTCGGGACTGACGAGGAGGTCAAGTCCAGGGAATGATGAAGTTGGCCATTGGACTCGGCAAGGGAGACTCCGGAAAAGCATTAGCCTTCATCCCACAGTGTCCTCTGATGGTTTTGGTCTTTGATCATTTTACCCTGAAGGTCCACTCTGTTGTCAAGATGCCAACAACCTTGGGGTTCTTTGTTCCTTTACCACATTACAGAGCAGCTGACCCGGTGGTGATTTCTAAGGTCTTATGAAATAATCATTCTAGTTCTGTGTGGTGTGGGGTTTACGCTTCAGCTCCTACACTTTAAATTAAAATAAAACACAAAGTCTAACATGATTATTTATGCTGAAAGATGGAAATTTAGATCACCATTAGGTAAGAGCTCTCCTTGGCAGAAGCGGTGCTGAAATTTTGTGTGCTTTATGTAGGAGGTCGTCATATACTGATTCTTGGAAAACCTTGTTTATTTAGCTGGAAGATGCTGGCACCTACACATGTGTTGCTAACAATGCTGCTGGTGAAGATACACATACTGTGACCCTGACTGTTCATGCCCTTCCCACTTTTACCGAACTTCCTGGAGACCTGTCATTAAATAAAGGAGAGCAGCTACGGCTAAGTTGTAAAGCCGTTGGCATTCCATTGCCCAAACTAACGTGGACCTTCAACAACAATATTATTCCAGGTTGGTGATGGTTCAGCTATAAATGCATGCACCCAGTCAGCAGCCTGGCCCGGTCTCTATGTCCTCTTGGGAGACCCCTGAGGAGTTGATTCTTTCTATTCTGTGAAATGGCTGGGAGCGGGAAATCACACGCAATCCCCCTACTTGAGAGATGGAGGCAGGAGAATCAGGAGTTTGGGGTCAACTTCAACTACTTGGTGAGCTACAAGCGAGCCTCTGCTATTGGAGGTGGTATCAGTAAATTAGGCAAATAAATAGAGCCAAAAATTAAATTCTGTAAAGTACTGTGTTTTTCCCTAGTACACACTCACTCTTTATTCTTTTGAAATGAATCATGAAACAATGAATTGTATGTTATGAATAAAATGTTACCAACCAAAAAAAAAAAAAACCCTGTCCCTGAAAGGAGACAGTATTGAATGTATCTTGGGCATCTACACTTGCCCTCTAGACCTGCATTGTTGACCAGTGGGTTTGGGGGCTGCTGGTAGAGACCTGCAGATTCACTCATTTTACAGAACACAGTGCTTCTTGCTGGATAAATGAACCTCAGAAATGAAGAGGTCAGTTGGCACATCAAGTTTATAGCCACTGTGCCACTGTGCGTTGTGTGTGTGTGTGTGTGTGTCTGTGTCTGTGTCTGTGTCTGTGTCTGTATCTCTGTGTGTCTGTGTCTGTGTGTCTGTGTCTGTGTGTGTCTGTGTGTGTATGTGTCTGTGTGTGTGTGTGAGAGAGAGAGAGAGAGAGGGAGAGAGAGAAAGAGAGAGAAAGAGAGAAAGAGAGAGAGAGGGAGAGAGATCTTTGAGACTATAATATATCATTTCTCCCTTTCCTCCCTCCAAACTCCCCTATATCCCTCCTTGTTCTCTTTTAGATCCATAGCTTTCTTCTCATTGTTGCCACACACATGTGCATATATACACTTGTTTAATTTCATCACCAAAGGTGCCACCAATAATGAGTATAAGCACACTGTGAGTAATGAGGTTGTCCTGTCTTCACAGTTCTCACATGCACGTACCAAATGCCCTGCTGGAGAAGGAGTGATAGCTTGAGATTTGTCATGGTGAATTTTGTGAATGACTG
Organism: Rattus norvegicus; assembly: GCF_021556685.1. Taxonomy (NCBI): domain Eukaryota; kingdom Metazoa; phylum Chordata; class Mammalia; order Rodentia; family Muridae; genus Rattus; species Rattus norvegicus. The sequence continues at coordinate 65,269,196 of NC_141546.1, read as the reverse complement.
GTATTCATCAGCTATATTATCTTAGAACTTACATGCCATTCCTTTATAAAGAAAGGTGCTATCCAAAAATCAGAGCTCTTTTCCGAAGGCATGTTACTAATTCTGCCATTTAAACTTTGAAGCCTGTTTTCCCACCTAATGTAGTTGAATGGGGTTCTTTAAAAGTAGGTGAGACAATGCATACAAGGAAGCCGTATGTATGTAGTCGACGGCAGCTGTTTATGTTAGCGTCCTAATTCATTAGCAGGCTCACATTATGCTCTCACTCAAATACTGTAGCTGCCTTTGTAAATATTTACATCCTCGGCATTTATGATTTGTGGGGAATTTTAAGTTATTATAGATTTGATCATTGTGCTGTCATTGCCCAACGGAGGTGTGTTTTCATGATTTCCCCCGCAGCCTGCCAAGTCAGTTGGATTACAACTGAAAAGGTGTTCCCACCATTGATGTAAATTGTTTGGGAAGAAAACTGGCGGTGAGATAAATGGGATGGAAAATGCCATATTTCTGAATGAAAGGTTTTTGAAGCTCAGAGCAATCCTCAGCCTGATTTAAGCAGCAGGCTGAGATGAAAGGAACACTTTAAAATACTGCGGAGAGATGTTTGTTTTCGTTCTCTTTTCCTGTTCCACGGGCTGTTTTTGGTCCTTCAAATGAGTGTCTATAGACACAGTAAATAGCTCCAGGGTGGCTGTCTGGTAAGGGCTCTCTTGTTCAGTTAGGGTTCAATTGCTGACTTGCTCATAAATCTAACTTGCAAAATATTACGCTGCTGTGACATTTTCCTAGGTCACTGAGAGGCATCTGTGTTGTTTCCTAATCTGTTTCCTCAGCCCACTTTGACAGCGTCAATGGACACAGTGAACTTGTTATTGAGAAGGTGTCAAAGGAGGACTCGGGCACTTACGTGTGTACAGCAGAGAACAGCGTTGGCTTTGTGAAAGCGATTGGATTTGTTTATGTGAAAGGTAGGTGACCGTGTTCCACTTTCCCTTTCTGATTTATTCATAATGAAAGTTTGTTGCCTCACTATTATGTAATACAGCATAACTGTAGTTTATTATCCCAATGTCTGAACATGTATAGATTCATGAGGAAAAAAGAAACCATGAGTTTCAACTCAAAGGTAAACAGGGGCTGCAGAGATGGCTCTGTGGATAGAGGACTTGTGGTGCATGTGAGTTTGGATGCCCAAACCCCGACACCTACAAGCCCAGCACTCAGGAGACAGACAAAGGGGAAAGATAGATAGATAGATAGATAGATAGATAGATAGATAGATAGATAGATAGATAGATAGATAGATAGATAGAGGCTGGGATTGATGAGTTCTTGGTTCAAAAGGAGATTCTCCATCAATAAATAAATTGATGAGTGATTGGAGAAGACACATAAGCATCAACTTTTGATCTACACACACACAACACCTACAGACACATATGTTCACAATAAACACATGTATAACACACACACATATACACGCACATACACACATACATATACACACATACACACACACACACACACACACACACACACACACACACACACACACTCAAAAGGTAAGGAAAAAGTAAATTAAAGAGATCATTTGACATGAAGGGCATTTCCTCCACACAAGGACTGAGTTGACATTACTGGAGATTAGTAAGAGTGATGACTCTGAAAACTCATGACCTTTTAAAGTGACTTTCCCCTGCTTGCTAAGTTATATGCCTAAGTGTGTCAAAAGTCATAGAGGAAGTATCAGAACCTGCTTTTCCTTCCTGTCTGTCTCACGGTATTTCCCAGAGCCCCCAGTCTTCAAAGGTGATTACCCCTCTAACTGGATTGAACCACTCGGCGGGAATGCAATCCTAAATTGTGAAGTGAAAGGAGACCCTGCCCCAACCATCCAATGGAGTCGCAAGGGGGCTGACATAGAGATTAGCCACAGGATCCGACAACTGGGTAATGGCTCCTTGGCTATCTACGGTACCGTGGTAAGTCTCACTGGTGTTGTTGGCACCATCTACACTGCTGTGCCCTGTGTCAGTGCCATTCATAGAAAAGTTTCTTCTCCAGTCCTATGCAAATCATGAAATCAAAGCTAGCCTATTCCTCCTTTTAATTTTAGTGCAATATTTTAAATGTATGTTTTAACTGAGATATGTATGTATGTATGTATGTATGTATGTATGATAGAGAGAAGCCTAAAAGTTATTATCTATTAATATTATTAATATTATAGCATTTCGGTCTCTGTCTACTGTAATGCTTTAACCAGATTAAACATTTATCAAATGTTATGGTAGAGATCTTCAAAATCCTGTCTCTATCTTTTTGATTTTTTTCTGAGTTTACCTGACTATGCAATAAAATGCCGGAGTCGTTTAACTCGGCTCATACAAGAAGTATCAGAACGTGCTTTTCCTTCCTGCCTGTCTCACGGTATTTCCCAGAGCCCCCAGCCTTCAAAGACTAACCATAACTCAGTACCCATTCACTGTGACTTTTCCACCACTCCCTCCTGCTCATGCCCCGAGTCTCTGCCAACCACCATCCAACTCTCAACCTGGTCTATCCCACCTAGGAATGGAATCGCACAGTACTTCTTTTTCTGTGCCTGGCATGTGTCACTTATAACAGTTTCTGGTTGCCTGCCTTGTCACAGATGACAGGATTCCGTCCTTTACTGTGCTGAGTACTGGGGCATTACATTATGCATGCCATTAATTCATCTAGCAGCTAAACTCTTTTGAAACTATGAAAGTAGTGTAAGTTGGTGTTGTTTGCTCTAGTAAATAAGTATGGGCAATAAGACAATTTTATGGGTTTTTTCCAATAGTTCATCTATTATTTACTGTTAGGACATAAACTTCTTAAACCTATTTTAGAACAAGAAAATCCAGCTGTTATAAAAATGGTTATGAGTAAGCTGTAGGATAGATTTCATCAGGAAACTAATAAATACGCATGGCTCTGATCTCACTCAGTACTCAGGAAAGGAGAACGAGTCACCTAAATATTTCTTACCTAGTTTCTTAACTCACACTTGGTGAGCTCTCTTATGTGCTGTCATATTTAATTAATTGAAAACAATTAAAGTACATCATTGCCTACTCCAGTGGGACTTTCTTGGGCTTTATTTTCTTTATTTTTAAACTGTTGGCTGTTGTCAATTAACACTTCAGGTTTGAGAACTTGTTCTGGTTTTAATCAATGTCCAATTGTCTCTGCTTCTTCATGACTGCCTCTTCCTTCTACACAACAATTAATATTTCACGAACTTTCAAGACTTCTTTGAATATTATTATTAATGTTACAAGGTCTTTTAATTATACAACTTCATAGTCCTAAATATGTGGCATCGGCCTGGAATCTTCCGTGTCCCATTTCCAGTAGTTGCCTACTAGAAGCTCCCATGTGTATTGAATATTAAAACTTCAAGCGAAGCCCATATATGGTATTGTAAATAAGTAAAATTCAAACAGTACACATTTTCTCTATATATGTATATAAATTTGTGAAAGACTATAATTATTACGACTAAATTTATTTTTCACTTTCCTTAATTTCAAACTCCCTACGCATCCAGCTTGATACATTTTCAAAAACTCCAATTAGAAAGAACTCACTGTTGGTTAATTTCTTCTGGCTAGTTTAATGACTTCTGAGATGGACACGATCGTACCATTTTTCTTTCATAGTTTTTAAGAGGTGGTTATGAAATGATGCCATTTCTACTTTGATTTCCTGGGACTCAATATTATATGAAATGTTTTAATTTTGGAGTTTCTTTTAGCCTCATTTTTCCTCTTCCCCTCATTTTTTAACCTAGCTATGAGCATAGACATGGGTGGAGTGTTCTATTTTCATTAAAATGCTTCCCAAAAATTTAAATTCCAAACGAACTATCATATTGAAAGGGTGATGTGCCCTGCAGACCCCTGTTCTCACAAGCACACTTCTTTCCATAGAATGAAGACGCTGGTGACTATACATGTGTTGCTGCCAATGAGGCCGGGGTGGTAGAGCGCAGTATGAGTCTGACTCTGCAAAGTAAGTTCTTCTGTCAGTCTCCAGCTGACAAAACAGCAGGACTTATGTCTACTAGAGAATGACCATTTCCTTTAAACCTGCAACATATGTTTGAACAGTAGCTTTCAGTGTGTACTTTCCTTTCCTGGTGATATGGGAGCACTGCCATGAAGCATAACCCCAATATACCTCCACAGATTTCTTTCCCTCTCTTATCTGACACCCACAGTTCATGGTCACAGTGTCTCATTATCAGAACCTTTTTGACAACAGTGAGTGCCCTCTGTGGTTCACCAGACTCTTGCCACATGCTTTCAACGATGGCATTTTATACACTTTTAAAATATATATTGTGTGAGAGAAAAAATTCTTTCAATAAGAGGAAAGAATACATATTAAAAATAAAGAGTAATTTAAAGGCACTCAGAAAGCCTCCAGGGGGATTGGCAGCCCTCTTCCATGAATTAGCTGTGTCTGCAGAGTGGAGGCTTTGTTCTTCGTGGAGTCCCTCAGTGGGTGCCAAAAGTAGGCCAAGCTTCCTAAACTAGAGCACAGCATGGCAGACTCTGCTGACCCACGTCAAGGAAAATGTTATCAGCTCAGCTCACACACACATCCCGACAGTGAATACTCATAATCACTAACACGGAAAGGCCAGAAATACTATTGACATTAAGCTCAAAGCACAGAGCGGTGTTTTCACTCAGATGAAATGTTTACCTTTCATGACTATGTAAACGATGTGCTCCATTTAACCTGAAATATGTATGCATGGTCCATTCTATTTATACATTCTAGCTTTGTGGACATCAAACATGTCTATGGTATCTAAATCAAGAGTCTTAAGTTTAACTTCATACTTTTCTTGGCCATGGTATCATGAGCGTACAAGCTTGTTTAGCAACTTTATCCATACTTAGTGTGAATACAAACCAGATTTAGCATCACTCTGCAAATACATAATGTTATCTAAATATAAGGAAGTGAGTGAAAGCAATAGCCATTTCTATAGCGATATGGATGTGATGTGGTGAATTGCTGGTATAGTTCTATATGGTAAGTACAGTTCTATATGGTAAGTACAGTTCTATATGGTAAGTACAGTTCTATATGGTATGTACAGTTCTATATGGTAAGTACAGTTCTATATGGTATGTACAGTTCTATATGGTATGTACAGTTCTATATGGTATGTACAGTTCTATATGGTACTTGGTACTTGCTGAGACAACAGAGTTAAGGCAAGAAAATAACTTTTCTCAAAACATGTCAGTAACCCTTATAAAAAACGCTAGTGTATAAGTGTTATGACAGAATGTGTTTGCTTCCATTTTGTTTTATGCTTTAGATAGTAAGGCACACTTGTCTCTACATAAAATAGACACCCACCATGCAGAAGTATCTGATGCTTTTTCTCTTCTCTCTCAGCCACGGTTCAGTTAAGCCTCGCCGTGTCTGTGTGGTCATCCCATGGTTCTCTTTTTCTCAATGTCCTTGCTGCCCTGTGCTCTCATATTCAACAGCAACGTCATCTGAGATTCTTCAGGGGAAAGGAAAGCATAGAATTAGCAAACACTAGAAACTTTGTGAACCACCACCCGGTCCCCTGGGGTCAAGCATCCTTTCTAGGCATAAAACTACCAAGTCTTTCCATGCTACATCTCTCACCAAATAGAGATTTCTTCTCCCTGAAATGACCCTCCTCAGTTTTGAAAACACAGTTTTCAAGCTAATTTTACAAACATGTAGAACAATATAGAGATAGGCATCCTGCCAGCAGCTACATTCAACTCCTTGTACATCTGGTTCTTTCCAGGAACTTCATCTGGGTTGCTGTTCTTGCCCAGAGTCTCCCTCCTCCCAAAACTCCTTCCTTTCATACCAGGGTTCCCATTTCTTCCTATTTAATTCTTCAGGAGTTGGTTCTTTGTATCCTTTATAAACCAGCTTTCCGTCCATCTCTTAACTCCTTCCCATGCTTTTTGGTTTCATCATCATGCTGACATTACTTTCTATTTTGAAGCAATCTCACCCAGTTATGAAAGACAGATCCATGTTCCTGGTTGACATCTCAATTTTGAAATTCCTTTGTGGACACATCTGACTCTACCTGCCATCTAGGAGACATGAGTGCCTCACAGATATCTGAAGGTCAAAGTCCTAAAACAATACAAATCACCATCCACTCCTCGCTGCCTCCCATCCAATCTCCTTTCTTCTTATGTTATTGAGTTACCCAAACACAAACCTTACTGCTCAGCTCATTAGTTCATACTACCTGATGGCAAAATTCCTTTCAAAATAAAGTCGCCACATTTTGTAAGATAAGATATTAATATAGCCCCTTAACCACCAAGACACAGTATCTACTTTCTTCACAGGTTCTCCCATGATCACTCTTGAGCCTGTGGAAACCATTGTGGATGCCGGTGGCAGAGTCACATTGGATTGTCAAGCAGCTGGTGAACCTCAGCCAACCATCACATGGTCCCGTCAAGGGCGCCCCATCCCCTGGGATAACCGACTTACCATGCTGCCTAATAGTTCATTATACATCGCTGCTGCTCGCAAGGAAGACACCTCTGAATATGAGTGTGTTGCCCGAAACTTGATGGGCTCTGTCCTTGTCAGAGTGCCCGTCATAGTCCAGGGTGCGTGGGAAATGGAACCCAAGACAGCTCAGATTCCCAGTCTCCTTCCAGTTTACCAACTAGTAAGATTAAAACAACACAGTGTAGAGTATTCAAATCCACACTAATCATTCAGAATCTTAAAGTAAATTTTCATTAAAAACTAAGCAAAAATGTTCAGAAATTGATGTATATTATATAGAGATGTATATATATATACATATATATATATATATATATATATATGGTAGATAGATAGATTGATAGACACACACACACATGGTAAGTAGTATATAAATTTCTTCATCTCTTATTCTTCTCATAGCCACAACCACAAGAATCAGCAGAGGATCTGAGAGGGAATTTCATTGACTAAGTTATTGTCTCACTAGTAGATATTAATTTTACCCCTAAGGGAAAGTTTCCATAGCTGCTCCCCAGCAATCACACTCAGTTCTACACCCAGTAGGTAACTCCAGTGAAATTATTCTTAGAAACTTTCACTTGCAAACCTGAGACAGCACTCAATGTTTTGTTTGCAGTGCATGGTGGGTTTTCGTTGTGGTCTGCCTGGAGGTCCTGCAGTGTCACCTGTGGAAAAGGCATCCAAAAGAGGAGCAGGCTATGCAACAACCCTCCTCCAGCCAATGGAGGGAGGCCATGCCAAGGCTCAGAGTCAGAAGCACGACAGTGTCAAAATAAGTTGTGTCCAGGTATGTCTCTGCATTCAGTGAATAGGCATGTGTTTAATAGACACTAATTTATGTTCCTACCTTTGGCTGCCTCGTGGTCACTACTTGCCATTCGACTTTAGCTAATGATGTAATGGTTTTACCTCCCTGTAGTGGATGGTCACTGGTCAGAATGGAGCTTCTGGGAAGAATGCTCAAGAAGCTGTGGGCATGGCAACCAAACTAGGACGAGAACTTGCAGTAACCCACCGGCTCAGCATGGTGGGCGGCCATGTGAGGGGTATGCTGTGGAAACCATCATGTGTAACATTCGGCCTTGCCCAGGTGAGGACCCACCAGTGACACCAGCAAAGCTTTTATACTTTAACTCCCTATACATTAAGATCCCTTTTTTCTTCATTATGAAAAGTTGTTATGACTTCTATCTTCAGGAACATGTTCGTTCCCTGTGTTGTCTTTCTGTTTCATAAAGAGCCTTGTGAAGGGATGGCAGGATTGCAGTAGAAACAACTCACGTAAAAGAACAGGAAAGCAGCTCTGGACTTGGTGTATTTTACATCATGCCCAGAAACTTAAGAATATAGGAACTCATATATTGAAAGATGATGGGGACTTAAGGTGACATGCAATCTAGTCACCCATTTTCAAGGGAGGAAATGAGCTCAGAGGGGTTAAATATTCACCAAGAAGTGTGCTACTCATGAGGAAAATTCTAGTAGCATGTCATTTACCATCTCACCTATCGACCCTGCTGATGAGAGCCATTCCAATGCTCAGATTCAAGTGACAGGGTTCAACGTAAATAAATGAAAAAAATTCTTCTTTCAGGTAAAATTGAATGCAAGGATTTGTCCAGTGTTTCTACTAGTGTGTTGCCCATCTTGGATCTCCACTAATATTCTCTTTGGCTTAATTCTCCATTAAATTCTTCCCATGTGTGGAAAAAATGACGGCAAGCAACTTGTGGCTCACAGTGGCCTTGTAATCTCAGCCTTCAGAGTGGAAAAGTTCCTCTCTTTGAGATTCATTTCAGCTTCTGAGAAATAACTATTTCTGAGTTCAAATTTGTCTCATGCTTTTGTCTGAACTGAACTAAATCTAGGAGGTGGGCACCCTGGGGAACATGTGAGTGACATCCTCACTTTAGGTCATCAAGGGGTTCTAGACCTTTAGGAAAGACCATGCAGAAGAGAAGGACTAGTCAGGAACTCATTCATTCATTCATCTAGACTCTAGTTTATTATGTACTCTTCTTTGAAGATACTTGGATTTCTAAGCACTTGAGCGAATGGAATATGAAATATTCTAGGGAATATAAATAGAATATTAAGTAGAGTGATTTTAATATTGATAAACATAGTGAGTAAACTCAAAAGGGAGAATTGGTGGAACAAAACTGAGAGAAAATATTCAAAAAGAGAAAGAATCACTGAGGTAAGTATCGCATCTTACTATATACATGAATAAAACTTTTAGAAAATGGTGGAAATATAGTAATTAATAGATTAACTAAGGTTTGAGTGGTTAGTAAAACAGAATTGAAGATTTGAACCAAGGCTGCTGTGATTGGAGTACCTTTCAGAAGTTTGGTTTTCACTCTTGTATTTCATCAAAAATAATACTGATCAGGGAGTGGTGGTACATACCTATAATCTTCCCCAAAACAGACAGACAGACAGGGAAAACCCACTACCCTGAAGTCTTTAACATAAGTAAAAAGCCACGGATTTGCTTTAGTCTTAAAAAAATAAACAATCTAATGTAGTGGTATTATTCTAAAGGAAAAAGAAATATTAATACCTAATTAGAAAACTTGTCTACAATTTGTCAGGTATATTATTAATGTGATTATGTAATGAAAGTCTAAAGGGTGTTTGCAATTGCATTAAAATAAATGTCAGTGTACCCTACATGCTTGGTAGCTAATTGTTTACTATTATTTTTGCTCACTGTCTTATTGTTTTACTCTTTGAGGGCTTGGTAATGTCACTCCCTTGAGTAGATGCCCACCATCGAGGCAGTAGGGAACCACAGAAACTAGCAGGCACTGCTATTTCCCCTTAGAGTGTGTGTGTGTGTGTGTGTGTGTGTGTGTGTGTGGATAGTTTACAGCTAGATCAGAATTTTATTAGTCTTTTGCCCACCATTGTTAGCACATACTTGCTTATCTTGCATTCATTGCTCTTACGCTTTTCATAAAATACTGACTTTTCTGTTGACTCTGATACAGCTGTTATTGCTTCCTATTGCAAAGAACTTTTTGCTTATTATTTATTGATCGATTTACATCAATAAGGACTCATATTCAGAAGTGTAATAACTCAAGTATAATTCAGGGGTTAACCACTATTCATTTATCTACCGATATGCTCAAAATATCCTGGATTTTGTCTTGGAAGTTTCAGTGAACCCTGAGTATTGAGCCTAACACATAGAAACCAAAACTCTTGCATAACTTCTAGGGCTGAGCACCTCAGACCCCAGATCTTTTCTAGAGTCTCTACTTCTAGCCCACATCCCTGATGCTCTTCACAGAGCTTCCACTATTACAACAAATGAACTTACTGTGCTTTACACTCTTTAGCGATTCCTCTCCACTTGTGTTTTCTTTGTCGTTTGGTTTGGCTGTTTGGGAGGTTTTCAGTATCATCCAAACTCTGTGATATTGTGTGTGTTCTCTGGTTTATACTGTCTTTCTTCTTTCTCCCATGTTTTTCTTTTTTTCTTTCCTCTTTGCTTCTTTCTTTTTGTGTATCTGTCTATACGAAAGAAGGTTTTCAATCCAACTGCATCTTGTGTCATAAAAGTCAGTTTGGTTAGGGTTTCTTTGTAAATTAAATATAAAGAAGACCAAACTTTTTCAAAGAGGTTTTCAAACGTCCATTTGCATAGAGTAGAAACAGGCAGACATTGCATAATAAACACCACTCCACTCTAGGCTCCTTTGATAAAGCATCCTTATGGTGTCAGAGGTTTGGACTTGGTTGACTCACATCCTTGAATTGTCACTCTATTAAATTCACTGGGTCCTGCAGAACATCTGAAGCGATTCAGTCAATGTGAGGACTGCAAGCATTACACTCTAGGCTGGGTTTTAAGTGCTCCGTCCTGGCTTCTTAGGTTTAGTCCAACATTGTCTTAGAACAAATTCTTGTATGACAAGGTTTGCCTCTATCTGTAAAGCAGGAGAATAAGTAGTCACCTTAATCAAAGATCAATTAATTATGAGAAAATGCAAGATGTTTTAATATTTTCTTTAAAATTATTACCTCATTGGTTGATTTTAATATTACAGTTTCTTATAAGTTGTGTTGAGAATACTAAGGTCCAAGTCATACCCCCCCCCCTTTTGGTTCATATTTTGGTAAAACTAGTGACCAATGAAGCATATTCTATGGGCACCATATCTAGAAGGTTCTTTAAGGGAAATACAGCCTGATACTGACTCTTGCACAAGAGAAAGCACAGAGCTGATTCTCAGCCCATGCACCTGGTAGGAAGCGTGAGCTGTCCCAGGCCTGTGGTCAGATGCCGTAATGTGTTAGTTACCAAAAGGAAGCCTTCAGTGCAGATCTTGGAAACTACTGGTCAGTTTTGCTTCTGTTGTTTAGCAAGTAGGTGAGTGTGTTATTCCAAATTTCTAATTCATGAACATTATGTAATGGAGAAAACTGTTCAAAGACTTAGTCCTGTGCAAATCACCCTGTTGTTGAAAGATCCAAGAACATGTATAAGTGGGAAGCCAGGCCATGTTTAGAGATGCACCCTTGCGATCTTAGATCCAAAATAGCATTGTTGACGGTTTCGTGTTCCCTACAGCACATCTCAATCTAGTAAACAGACTTGCATAGCTGCTTCTGGTCTCCTCTGCCATCCCTAGAGGACCAAATGTGGACAAGTGCTTAGCGAGAGTTTAAACACTTGGGTTCTGTTTACATATGGTTCCTTGATTAAATTTGATTTTAATAAAATAGTCTCCTTTGAATAATTGTAAGCATTTATTTTGGCATTAGTTAAGCCTTCTGAATGTTCCTGGACACAAATCTCCTTTGAAAACCAAACATGAGAGAAGAAGAACATCATTAGTTCTATTTCTTTTGGTTCAATTTTAGTTATTTTAGATTGTGGGAATTTTAACTTACTATGGAGTTAATTTATTTGCATAATTTTGTTTTTTAAATAAATATGGCTCTGTGGTTGAAACTGTCTCTGGTGTTTGTAGTCCATGGTGTGTGGAATGCTTGGCAACCTTGGGGTTCGTGCAGCAAAAGCTGTGGAAAAGGCAGTCAGACAAGAACAAGACTTTGCAACAGCCCGCCACCGTCATTTGGTGGGGCCTACTGCAATGGAGCAGAAACCCAGATGCAAGTCTGCAATGAGAGACACTGTCCAGGTGAGAGGCATAAAGTAAGGTTACCACATTAAACCCATTAACATCTACCTCCCACACATTCACACATTCACGCCATGGTTTGACCTGGTCATACTTTTTTTTTAGGATTTATTTGTGTGTGTGTGTGTGTGTGTGTGTGTGTGTGTGTGTGTGTGTGTGTGTGTAAAAGCCAAAAGGGGTCAGAGGCTCTGAATTTACAGGCAGTTGTGAGCCACCCAACATGGATGCTGAAAACCAAACTCTCGTCCTCTAGAAGAGCCCCTAGCACTTAACATGTAAGCCATCTCTACATGCAGCAGCTCTGGTCATATGTTTTATGTAGTAACCAAGCACGTTTTCTGTTAATCCAGTGGATGGCAAGTGGGCAGCTTGGACCAGTTGGAGTACCTGCACTGTATCCTGTGGAGGAGGTACCAGGAAGAGAACAAGGGACTGTTCTGACCCAGTGCCACAGTATGGAGGAAACAAATGCGAAGGGACTGGTGTCCAGAGTGACTTTTGCAATAGTGACCCTTGTCCAAGTGAGTGTTGGAAACAGTGAGTCGATGTTAGTTCCTTAAAGATGTAAACTTCCTTAAAGTTTTGCTATGGCCTCCAATCCTTGAAGTTATGATACTGTGTTGCTTGTTCTTTGGCCTTTAAATAAGCATGCCAAAGTGATGTCTGGTTTTAGTGTGTTCTCGATGTTATAGTCTCTGCTCCTCAGAAGTAGAGACTATCTCTTATATCACCTCTAGCTCATGCAATAATTTAAATATAATATGAGACCAGTTGAAGGGATTCCCATCATTATTAGCATATGTTCTCTGTCTCTATTGAAAACATCACCTAAGTCATCTGGTGATTTGGAAAGATATCCATTTATTGGTTCGTTTTCTTTCTGTTCATTTCTTAAAGGGTTCCCCTTGACTTGGGGACAAATGTCATGGTTTCTTCCACATCTCAGTTTTAAAGCTCTGTTTTATGTCAAATTATTTCACTTCGTAGCCCATGGCAACTGGAGCCCTTGGAGTGGCTGGGGGATGTGCAGTCGGACATGCAATGGAGGGCAGATGAGACGGTACCGCACATGTGATAATCCACGGCCCTCCAATGGAGGAAGAGCCTGTGGGGGTCCAGATACCCAGATCCAGAGGTGCAATACTGACATGTGTCCTGGTGAGCCTCTTCCTTTCTGTCCGTGGGATGAGTAAACCTCTTCACTTAGTGATCCTTGCTGTCGCCCTGCCACTTGCACATCAGCAGTATCCTCGGCAGAGATTGTAAAGCTGATTCATTAATCCAGAACATTCCATTCTTGTTCACAGTGGATGGAAGTTGGGGAACATGGCATAGTTGGAGTCATTGTTCTGTCTCTTGCGGGGGAGGTGAAAGAACTCGAAAGCGGTTATGTGACAATCCTGTGCCCTCTAAAAGTGGCCGTTCCTGTCCAGGAGATGCCACCCAAGTCTCCAGATGCAACATGCAGGCTTGTCCGGGTAAGTGAGCTGTGCTCGGGCAAGACCATTGCTAGCACAAATCGAGAGGCTTCATGCAAATTAGAATGAAGGTATCATTTGGAGCCCACAATAAATAAAACAACTCTGGAATTATCATTTTTTAAAATGTGATTTTCCCCCCCTTTAAGAGTGTTGACAGCTAGGTTTTGGCTCTGTTTGCTCCTTTGGGGCTTCCTTGTGTCAGAGGACATATTTCTAAAGATTTTAGCGAGGCCAACATTGACAGTTCCATATTGTTGACATGGGAAGACTATTGGCCTTTATAAAGCTCTATGTTTTCTTAAGAAATAAAATGTCCCTGAAAATGGAAAAGGCCCCACCTGACAGGGTGAGAATGATTTAAGTTGAGTGTTTTACGTAGAACCAGACAAACGGAAAGGCTGGGTGTCTACTCCTCGGTGCTCAGTCAGCACGCCTGTGCACAAAGGGTCATGGAGGGTTTTGAGATGCCTTCCTGGAGCAGAGAACAGTTCTGGCTTCAGATAATGGGTTTCGTAGTCCAGATAGATGGACAGCTTGCTTCCCAGAGTCAGACAAGACTTTCAGGAACCCAACCAGGTAGCCAGATGGAGGAAACATCTATTTCTGTGACGGGACTCAAGTGCCTCAGTTAAAATAGAAGCCATGCTTGTCAGTAACCATCCAGAAAATTGAAAATAGCAACCCTGCCCAGCACGTCTCTCTTTCCCCTGCTTAGGACCGAGGAAAGAGGAACTTTTCGTATTTGCCCTTTAATCAGATTGCTTTGGTATGAATTTTACAATGCTGTCAAAATTGTAATATAGCTATCAATTTTTTCACAATTATTATCTGATAGATACATCTAATTGTCCCGGGCGACCTCTCACCAGCAAGAAAACACGCGGGGACATACGAATCCTTGCTGCAGCCAAAACTTTTATTGAATCTTAAGGAGAGCCCTGCGCGCCGGCATGGCGCGGCTTATATACACCCTAGCGCGGCACATCCACACCTGATTGGTCGCTTACCCATGATCTCATTAGGCATGCCCCGGAGTGGGCAAAGACCTGGCATGAAGGCACTCTTGCACATGCGCACACAGTTAACTTCCTGAAAGGAAGTCGGCTGGCGCGGCGGAGGCCAGCGCCATCTTGTCTAGCTCGGCCTTCCACGTGGGGCGCAGTGGAAGCCAGCACCATCTAGTGGTGGCGAATGTTATTGCGGCCCTCTACATCTCCCCCTTATTATTTTATTAATTAATAACAGTAAATTATTGTCTAGGCTGGTCTAGGTCCCTGCAGTTACGTCCATCTGCTGTGGCTCCTGTCTTAGGTCGTTCCTCTATGTCACAGCCTTATCTGTCGAAGGGTAACCCTATCGCCACCGGGCCCCGTGTCTTAGATTGGTCTGTGCATGAGGAAAGTTGCCCGTCTCTGGATACCACAGTGCTGTGTGACAGTCACTGATAATGAACTAGGGCGAACTCTAAAAAGAGGCCTGCCAGAAGGTGAGTTAGTGGGGAGATCATGATCACCCTATCGCGTGCAATGAGGAAACCTCAGCGATGTAGAAGGGCTGATCAAAGAATCATTGAGTCTCTCTCATCCCAATGCAATGGATCCACAGATCCATGGGGTGCGAGAGCAGAGAACTCAGATACCGACTAATTTTTGAAGATAGATAACCAAATTTTAGGGGAGGCCCCTTGTTCAAATGGCCACAAGTGCTTGAGTGATAACGGCCTTGTCACGTTTCTATTGAGATCTGAGTTTGCAAACCAACCATAGCATGAACACTAATCCACAGCATAGGGCTGCACCAAACAGAGCCACCCCCACCCATTCTTTGAAGTACTAGGAATCCAAATCCTATGAGGCAGTGTGAGGGCTAGAGGTAGTTTCCGAGGGATCCATCCGGGAGTCATTTCTAGGCATCAGAATTCTCCATGTAAGTCGTTCTGGTAGCCAGAATGGGTTGTCTTCTTCCTGTGGGAAAACACAAACCGCTCCCCTGGATCTTATTAAAATAGGATCCAGGCCTTTCCATAGACCAGTCAAAACATCTTTCCATTTTACCATTTCTTTTGGTCTATCAGGCTCTGAATAGTGACGTTCGGCCGCAGTATGGCCTTGGGCATCAAGATTTAAAAAATTAAGGGTGAAGAGTGCCATGGAAACAGCTACTCTTGGTACTAAGGGTAGAGCCTCCTCGACTCCCCCTTTTTGTTTAATTAAATAGGATTTGAGAGTGCGATGGGCACGTTCTACAATACCCTGTCCCTGAGGATTATACGGGAGACCAGTCAGATGAGTCACATCCATCTGGTGGCAGAATTGTTGAAATTTTTGAGAAGTATAAGCTGGTCCATTGTCTTAAGGAGTTTGGGTTTACCCCAAGCGCTCCATGCCTCGAGGCAATGTTGAATTGCATGCGAGGCCTTTTCTCCTGTTAGAGGTGTAGCAAGCATAATGCCAGAGCACGTATCAATAGAAACATGCAGATACTGAAGTCTTCCAAAAGAAGGGATATGAGTAACATCCATTTGCCAGACCTGTAGCGGTCGGATTCCTCGTGGGTTAACTCCCACATGGGGTACAGGCAGGAATTGACAACAATTTTGACATTGGGTAACTATCTCCCTAGCTTCTTTTCTAGTCAAAGCAAATCGGCGGCGTAAAGTTTCAGCCGTCACATGAAATTGTCTGTGAAATTCTTTTGCTACATCTAATTGAAGGGACAAGGCAACTGCAATCACTCTTGTAGCTTTGTCCGCTAGGTCATTTCTGCGGGACATTGGTCCAGGAAGGCCCAAGTGAGCTCTAATATGTGTTATGAATACAGGGGATCTCCTGCTGAGAAGGGTAGATTGAATTTGTTGAAAAATTTGAGCAAGTTTGCTGGAAGGCCTGATTAATCCAGCCACCTCAAGAACCTTAACTGCATTAACCACATAGGAGGAATCTGACACAATGTTAAGCGGGCCTGGGAAGGTCTCGAGGACCTCTAGCACCACTAAACATTCCACAACTTGAGGTGAGGTTTCATTATACTGCTTAGATACTACCTTATTATTGACCACATAAGCACCTATACCAGTTTTTGACCCATCTGTATACACTACAACCCCATCAACAAGTGGTTTCTGAGACATTATGTGTGGGAACACAATGGCTTGGCTTAAAGCAAATTGTAGGATCGGGTGTTTTGGATAATGATTATCAATCTGTCCAGCAAAGGAAGTAACTAACACTGCCCAGGCATTTGAGGTAGCAGCTAGTGTTTGAACCTGAATGGCTGTATATGGTACTATCAAAGTTTTGGGTTCTTTCCCAAAATGAGTAATAGCTGCCTTCAACCTGCGGAGTGCAAGCTGAGAAACCGCATCGGGATACCAGTCAATAATCTTAGCAGGAGATGCATTGGGATGGATCCATAATAAAGGCCCATCCTGCCACAAGACTAATTGCATAGTTTTGAAAACACACAAATCAAAAGGCTTGGTTTCATCAATGCGCTGCAATTGAGCATCCTGTAAGGCTTTTTCTACAACTTGTAAGGCCTGGATTGTGGCTGACGTCAATGCTCTCGGAGAGGAGATATGAGAGTCCCCTTCCACAATATCAAATAAAGGTTTCAACTCAGCAGAGGAAATCTTTAAAAATGGTCTCAGCCAATTTATATCTCCCAGTAATTTTTGGAAATCATTTAAGGTATGTAAATGATCTCTGTGAATCTCTAATTTCTGGGGAACTATTTTTTCAGGATAAATGACCGAACCCAGAAATGAGCCAATTTCTGCAATTTGAACCTTTTCTGCAGCGACTTGTAGTCCCCATTGTCCCAATGTTTTGATTAAGATGGGATATGAGGTCTGTAAGGTTGTTAAATCTTTATCACACATTAGAATGTCATCCATGTAATGAGCCAGAAGCAAAGATGGAAATTGCTTCCTTATAGGTTCAAGGGCTCGTTGTACATATAGTTGGCAAATAGTGGGGCTATTGGCCATGCCTTGAGGCAGGACCTTCCACTGAAATCTCTTATCAGGTTCAAGATGATTAATAGCTGGTATAGTAAATGCAAACCTCTGTCTCTCCTGTGGACACAAGGGGATGGAAAAGAAACAATCCTTAATGTCTATAATTATTATCTTCCATTGCTTAGGTAAGGCGGAGAGTAAGGGTAGGCCTCGTTGGATCGAGCCAAATAAACGCATCTGTGCATTAATGGCTCTCAAATCATCTCCATTTTCCTGATTTTTTCTTTATCACAAAAATAGGAGTATTCCATGGTGAAATGGATGGTTCTAAATGACCAAGCTGTAATTGTTCATTAACCAATTTAGTGGCAGCTTCTAATTTTTCAGAGGATAGATGCCATTGAGGAACCCATTTTGCCTCCTCCGTGAGCCAGGGTATGGGCATAGAACCCTCAATGGCACCTAGGAAAAACCCAGGCCCTGCCTTCCTATATTACCTTCTTGTGGGACCAGTTCTAATTCCTTGTTCCTTTTTTCCTAATCCCTTCTCTTCCTCGTAGCCCATTCTCTTCATAATCTCGACAGCTTGTCGAGAGTACTCGTTGGTCAATGTCAGACCTAGACCCTGTAAGACATCCCTCCCCCAAAGGTTAACAGGAAGAGGGAGGACATAAGGAATAAACCTTCCTGATTGGCCTTCTGGAGCATGCCAGATCAAGGAGCGTGAGCTGATAGTGGGGCTGGCCTCATACCCTAGTCCTTGTAAGGAATGGGATGATTGAGTGACAGGCCATGCCTTAGGCCACCAACTAGAGGAGATAATACTCTTATCAGCCCCTGTATCTAGAATTCCCGTAAAAGTTTTCCCTTCTATATTCAACTCTAAAGAGGGTTTGGAATTAAGGTCCATCATTAAATAAGCAGAATCAGTCCCGGAAGAGCCAAACTTCGCGGTGCCTCTAGGGACCCCGGAAGAAGGAAAATGATCATGTAAGCTTGGAAGAATAATCAACTGAGCAATCCTGTCACCTGAGGAAATGGAAAAAAACGCCTTGAGGGCAAGAGCAGAGAACTTGAAGTTCTCCCGTGTAATCTTGGTCTATTATTCCAGGGTGAACAATAAGTCCCTTTAAGGTTAAGGAGGATCGACCCATAATAAGGCCGACACTTCCCATGGGTAGGGGGCCTTTGTAGTCAGTGGGGACAGGTTGCACAACCATCAGTGGCATTAATATGAATTGGGTGGTGGAACAGAGGTCCACTCCTGCTGAGCCTTTTGTGGCTCTGCGAACCGTGGTGTCCGTCTGTTGTAAGCTGGAGTCCCATATGTTTTGGGGCCCTGAGACTTGGGGCCCAGATACCCGTTTTTTGGAGTGTTTTCACCCCCTTCTGCCTGGGGAGGCCGGGGCTGAATAAGCCTGCCTCTGATATCTTTAACTGAGTGACACTCACTAGCCCAATGATAGCCTTTCCCACACTTAGTACACAGTCCTGGTGCTCTCTTCCTTGTGAGGGCTTGACACTCCTTTTTCAAATGTCCTGGTTTGTCACAGTTATAGCAGACCCTGCGATCACCTGTACCTGAGCACTTTTGGCCCTGTAGGATAGCAGCCGCGAGGCCAGCATTAGTAAGCGGGCCTCCAAGTTCTCGGCAAACTCTCAGCCAGTCCTGTAATCCTTTGCTCTTCCTAGGTGTAATAGCTGCTCTGCATTCCTGTGTGGCTTGCTCATAGACCAACTGTTCCACTAAAGGCATTGCCTGTTCAGGGTCTCCAAAGATCCTGCCTGCTGCCTCTGTCATCCTAGCCACGAAGTCTGAGAATGGCTCCTAGGGACCTTGTATAATTCTTGTTAAGTGTCCCCCGGACTCTCCCTTCTTGGAAAGTGCCTTCCATGCCTTAACGGCGGCCGTGGAAATTTGAGCATATGCTCCCCAGTCATAGTTAGTTTGATTATTGGCATACTGCCCTTGTCCTGTTAGCAGATCAAGCGTCCAGTCTCTCTGATTGCCTTCAGCAATGTCATTGACTTTGGCCTGTGCCTGAGAGGCATCATACCACAAGGCTTTCCATTCCATATATTGTCCCATATTAGGGAGTGCAGCCTTCACTGTTGTCTGCCAGTCTCCTGGAGTCATGGCCAGAGTGGCAAGCCTCTCGACTTGAGCAATAGTAAAATTGGCACTAACTCCATAGTTACGGACCGACTCGGCAAGTTCCTTAATTTGAACATATTCTACTGGTGCGTGAACATGGCCTCCATCGGCGGTCTCAAACACCGGGAATGCCTGCTGTATCTTTTTCTGTTCCTCTTTAGTGAGGAAGGAATCTGAGTGGAATCTCTTCATATAAGATGGAGGGGCGCTGGGGCTTATAGGCTGGGAAACCGCATGGTTTCCGCCTTCCACTTCCTTTTGTTTACCCAAGCTGTTAGCTCGTTGTTCATCTGGGTAGTATCATTCTTTTTCATAGCGAGCTGCCTCATCTTCTAAATCCTCTTCCTCAGAGGAGCTAAGCTCGTCTGTCTCTGAGCTATCAAGCTCTGAAGTCTTTGAATCCTTTACCAGATAAAGACTTCTCCTTTTCAAGACCTTTTTCTCCCTTCTCTGTTTTATCTCTCCCGGGGCATTTTTTTCCCCACTCTCTCGCCTCTGCATTGGAGGGGACTGTCTTGTTATTTTTCCTTGAGCTCTTTAATTTTTTATCCATCCCTGTTTCTGACACGCCACCTTGCCCCTCCTCCCGTGCTCTTTGCTTGCTGTTACAGCTGGGCGGCTCCCATGCGACCTCTGACGCTGCCTGACGGTAGCTAGAAACTCAAAGGCCAATAGAAAAAAACCCGAGGGCTGCCAAAACAATAATAGGGGCTTCCGCCGCATCTAGCAAAGGAGTGAGGTGGAACAGATCAAGGCTAAACATTGTCTCTCAGAGTCTCACCCACGTCCTGCAGCTTCTGGACCCTTTCCGTGAATGGAGGCTCCCCTCGGCGCCGGCGATGGTGAGGCGTTTGTCCCGGGTTCTCGGCACCAAATGTCCCGCGTGACTCTCACCAGCAAGAAAACACGCGGGGACATACGAATTCTTGCTGCAGCCAAAACTTTTATTGAATCTTAAGGAGAGCCCTGCGCACCGGCATGGCGCGGCTTATATACACCCTGGCGCGGCACATCCACACCTGATTGGTCGCTTACCCATGATCTCATTAGGCACGCCCCAGAGTGGGCAAAGACCTGGCACGAAGGCACTCTTGCACATGCGCACACAGTTAACTTCCTGAAAGGAAGTTGGCTGGCGCAGCGGAGGCCAGCGCCATCTTGTCTAGCTCGGCCTTCCACGTGGGGCGCAGTGGAAGCCAGCGCCATCTAGTGGTGGCGAATGTTATTGCGGCCCTCTACATCTAATAAAGAATGCTCTAGCTATAACTCAAAACTGCTAAGACTCTCCCACCTCCAAAGGAAGTAATACATATATACATACATACATACATACATACATACATACATACATACAACACACACATATACATACATACATGCACGCACACACTGATTTAGACTGGACAGTATATCACATTTATGCTGGCAATGATCTGTAACAAGGACCAAATTAAATTTTGTTGGTTGAGATCTTTCCCTGCTTTATAGATGGAAACAGTAGATTAGAGAACACAGGTTTGTATTAACAGTAATGACCAGTTCTACAGTAGATATGCTTAATTGTATTCCTCTTCTCTAAGTTCTAAGCCCTGACCAGCATGCCCCCAAGCCTCTGCCCTCACCCTTGGTCCTGGTGACCTCTGTTCTTCTGTGTCTACTTCCGTGTTGTATTTCCCCATAACTGTACATCATTCTCCAGTGATAACAGAATAGGTTCTAAGTATTGTCCCTACAAAAACAGTAGGCAAGGAGGTGACAGGTAGGCTAACTGGCTATTTTTGCCTTTCCCTTAATGTATATGTATTTTTAAAACAACACATTATCCACATTAAATATACACAATTGTAAGTTAGCAATTTAAGTGGAAAAATAAGTCTCTACTCTAAAACATGTTTTAAAGCCAAGAAGATAGCATGTTTCAGTCCTCTCTCTCTCTCTCTCTCTCTCTCTCTCTCTCTCTCTCTCTCTCTCTCTCTCTCTCTCTCTCTCTCTACCTGTGATGATGGTAAAGTTACATTATTCCTCTGAACTTTGTCTGCCCAGTCTGAAATCTGCCTGTTGGAAGCTACTGCCTAGTACTGTTGGCAGGGTCAAAAGAGTTAATGCATATGAAGTATTTACTGCCACACATGACTTCGTAAATTCACTGTAGTCATGGTCATCACCACCAACAAACACATGCTTTATTTGGGCTGTGCGAATGGACATACTGTATTCTTTGGCTTATGAAACAGTACTAAGATGTGTACAGATTGGAAGGATACTAGATTTATGGGGACGATGGGTGTCATGTAAAAGTGGAATGTTTTAAAAGCCTATTAATTTCACTTTCGAACTTGGATGCCATAGGACTCTTTTGATGGCTGCGAAAAGATTTGTAGCATCTCTGCGTATTGGCTTTCCTTTCCCCTCAAGTAATGTTGATGGAATTGCTGCCTTATCCAGGGTTTATATTTTCTTCCCCCAATAGGTGGACCCCAACGAGCCAGAGGGAGTGTTATTGGGAATATTAATGATATTGAGTTTGGAATCGCTTTCCTTAATGCCACAATAACAGATAGCCCTAACTCTGATACAAGAATAATACAGGCCACGATTACCAATGTGCCTCGCAGTCTGGGTGAGTCACTGTATTTATGAAAATTTTAATAAACAGTTATTACATTTAATTAATGAGTATTTGTTATTCATGTGTGTGCATTCGTGTGCATACATGGAGGTCAGAGGACATCTTATGGGAATCGGTTCTCTCCTCCCACAATGTGGATTCCAGAAATTTAACTCGGTTCATCAACTTGGCAGCAAACAGCTCAGTCCACTGAGCCAACTCGCCAGCCTTCATAAACGTCTTTTTAAAGACATACTTTATTCTCTGCCTTACTATTTTCACCTAATGATTCTAAAAGATGATGTCTCAAGCCATTGATAATATGATGTAATACATGTGATGGGATACATTGTTCATCCTTATCCCAAAGAGAAACTGTTGGGGAGAGCATCAAAATACATCAGTGCATGTATGCCAATGTTATGGTGAAATGCAGTCATTTTAATAGCTAATATATGCTAGTAAAAAAGATACAAGGAGATTTATTGATTTTGCAATTACTCAACTAGCGCTCGCCCTCGTGAATAATATACTGTGACAATAACTGACGAAATATTTTGCTCTGTCGCCCTGTTTCTCCTGCTTCTCTAGGTCCAGCAATGAGAAAGATCATTTCTATCCTAAATCCCATTTACTGGACCACAGCAAAGGAAATAGGGGAAGCAGTCAATGGCTTTACCCTTACTAACGCAGTCTTCAAAAGAGAGACGCAAGTGGAATTTGCAACTGGTTAGTGTCAGATGAACGTAATATTCTACTAGATACATAGTTACAGACATATAGACAGAGAAGTCAGACAGAAAGACAGACCCACAGACACAGCTATAGATAGATTGCCATACAGCTTGGTGACTAAGAAAAATACGGTGCATGCTTTCATGGAAAGTTATTACAAGTATTTGGTATACTCTTACACACATAATGGAAAACGGTTTTATATTTTCCTGTCAGTGAATGCTAGCACAAGGTTTGTAAGAAACCATGTGTCCTCAAGCAGAGCGGTAGTATTTATGCCCCAAAGACTCCTTTCTGTGCCTTCCTTTCTTTAAACCTTAGAGAGCATTTAAAACATGAATAAGGAAGGAAGATAAGTCATTCTTGTTATTAATTAAAGCTTTGTCTTTAACTGTGAATCAACCCATTTGTTTTACGGTGATTCTCTAACAGACGAGAGCAATGCTGACCACACTAACGCTTTCCACTCTTCTTCTGTCCTAATCATTGGGCGTCCCCTCTTTGGGGCCCTTCCAGTGCCCACAAAAGTGCTTACAAAGCTCCATTTCAGCCTCCTTGGGATGAGCCAGCCTTGGTACAATTGACCTTTGACCTTTGGTGAAGAATGATGAGGGAGGGTGTCTCCTTAACCAGTGTTTCATCAGCACAGAAAGCAAGTGGGCCTCTTGCTTTCTGTGCCATGTTCGAAGATGCCCTTTCAATATCGCTGAAGCTCAGGCAGAAACAAAACCCCGTAGCTAAGTCTGTGGGTATCGCCGGTCCCTGGTGAAGTTGCCTGGCCCATCTCACAAGCAGTGATTTTGTAGAAATACTTAATTATTCCTTGAGATTCTAAAATACGGGGTCTTCTGCCTAATCAAATGCTATACTTCCATTCTTCCTATGGCCACATAGAAAGACTTTGGGAAGACAGTTCAATAAGCCTGCCTTTTCTTAACTGGGAATCTTTCTCTGACATATTTATTCACATTTGAAATAGCATTATATTAGATCAGTCTTCTTGATCTAACCTTCCATAAATCATATGCATAACAGTAATAATGGCTTATTATCATCGCTGAGGAAATGAATGCCATGTCGTTCCCAGGAGAGGTCTTGAGGATGACACATGTGGCTCGGGGCTTAGATTCCGACGGCGCATTGCTGCTTGACGTCATTGTGAGTGGCCATGTCCTGCAGCTCCACTCACCTGCTGAAGTTAGTGTGAAGGTAACGTATTACAAGAGCTTCATGGTTAGTCATGTGACAGTGAGGAGGACGAGCAAAATCCCTGTAGACAGAGCCGAAAAATCTGAGGTTCTTACTGTTTGCTCCAGAGATAAATTACTACTCCCACAAGGTCATAAATAACCATCTGGTCTTTACTTAAGAATCTCCAGGGCTGAGTTTTTAAAGCTCTCTGAGTAGTTTTATTACCTGGTGTACTAGAGCCAAAACTGCTGCTGTGCTGATTTAAGCCACTTGTTAAATTTTCCTCTGAAAAAAAACAGAATAGTGATTCCTACAATATGCTTTTGTGCACCATCCATTAAGAGGGGGAGAAAGGAAATGGATGTAATTATATTTTCACTTCAAAATTATTTTTTTTAACTTGAATGAAATGAAAGCAATACTTTGAGAGCTTCGAGTGATGAAAATAGCCCTCCTACAGCTTGCTCAACTCATGGCCCACAACCTCAGTATCTCATTAAATTACAAATTATGACAATAAATTATACACCTGATTCTAATGATGAGGATCAGCCTAAGAGTTGTGTCCAGAACACTACTGTGTAGTTACAGTCTTATCAAGAACTCCATTGTAGGGGTTGGGGATTTAGCTCAGTGGTAGAGCGCTTGCCTAGCAAGTGCAAGGCCCTGGGTTCGGTCCCCAGCTCCAAAAAAAAGAAAAATGAAAAAAAAAAAAAAAAAAAAAGAAAGAAAGAACTCCATTGTTAATCTCTTAGCCCCCCCTCCCCGCCCCACATCATAACTCAAGTACACTGTGAAAAACGCCAGGCGCACTGTTGACCCTCAAATCCTTTTCCTTAGGATTACACAGAGGACTACATTCAAACAGGACCTGGGCAGCTCTACGCCTACTCAACCCGGCTGTTCACCATCGATGGCATCAGTGTCCCCTATACATGGAACCACACCATTTTCTATGATCAGGCCTGGGGGAAAATGCCTTTCTTAGTAGAAACACTTCATGCATCTTCTGTAGAATCTGACTACAACCAACTAGAGGAGACACTGGGTTTCAAAATCCACGCTTCAATCTCCAAAGGTAACGTTATTAAGGAAAGCTCCAAACAGCTGTGCCGTCATCTTCATTCTTCTCAACAAGATAAAGACAGGTGCCAAAGCCATTCAAATTAGGAGTCTGAGTATGGAGGCCCAGAACAAATGTGCGAGAGTTGGGTTTTTATATGTGCTGTATTCTTTGTTTTGGTAAAACTTGTTCAGTTGCATTTAGTTTACTAAGGTGCCTCTTCAGGCCACCTAAGCAATCAGGCAAAGTTCTGTCCTCTTGACCTATGCTTCCACAAACCATCTGCATAACAGTAATAATGACTTGTGAGAGGATTAAATATTATCCACCTGGACGATTTTTTTCTTCAGGTAATAAAGTTCATTTTTAAATACTGTGTTTATTGACGAATTTTCAAAATTCCTGAGATATTTCAAAATTCAAAATTACTGATGTAAAACACATCCCAGCTTAAACTAATCAGAAATTTCTAGATTTTTCAAAGCAGCTTCCTTTTAAGTGCTTTGTTCTCTTTATGGAATATATTGATGTTTTCCATTGGGAAGGCTCAACCAGCATGGATCAGGCAGAGCTATAACACAGAGAAAATGGGGAAACAAAGGAATTCACATTGATACGTCTTAGTAGCCACTTAGGACTTAGTAATGTAGCCGTAAAGTTTATCATCCAAACCAAGACTCCCATGAGAAAAGGGTCAGTCTTGCAATGAATTTTTTTCCAGGAAAAATGAGAAAATCTAGTCATCCTGGGTGAAGGTGGCTATCAGACACTGTGGAGCAATAGTTATAATGCTATCATTCCTTATTCGTGGAAATCATTATGTAATATGTGCCTTCTGAACTGCTCACCATTGTCTAAAGATAGCCCCACATCTCCATCCAGGTGGTGCCTTGTGACATGCACTTGCATGAAGCGTCTGGTCCCCAGATTTCCTTCCCGACCACTGCTGTAGTCAATTCTTTGGCATTTGAACATTTATTGACTTTTTTGGTAACTCAATTTAGTTATATACATATATCTTTTTACCCAGGTAGGATGTTAACTACCTTTTATTTTTCATTTGAGTTAAGCTTAGCTCTTCTCCACTGCATGACCGTAGTAGTAACAGACTACAAAGTAGCTCATTCCTCACAGATTTCACTCAGCAGTGCCCACAATGTGTTTACAACTTTCCTCAAGTGTTACTTTGTAGCGCCAGTACTCAGGTGGGTTGGCTGCAGAGCTCTTGATCACAGGCTTTGTAGAGAAGTAAATCGTGTTGCAGCGTCAGAAGGTTGGACATGCTGTAAGGAACTAAAACCATTGCTGATATGGACTTGTCTGCATATTTCTCCATGTTAGGCTTGCTGACGTTTAAATGCTAAGCCTAAAGCCAAGTGAACATCTTTGTACTGTCTCTGAGATTGTTACCAAGCCATCTACATCCCAGAATATAAGGAAACACATCTAAATTTTGTTGTGGTCCTTGCATGTATGTTTCTAGGATATGTGAGTTACATTTGAAGATGGGCCCTATGAATTTCAAGTTACGTGCCTGCAGTTTCCCAGTAACCACCAGGGGGCAAGCTTGCATTCTTGGTTGGTCAATTTTTTTTTTTTAATGTTCAAACTCTTTTCTAACAAAATCACAGAAATAGCCTGACATGACTATTTTAGAGGTTTCACCTAGTGTTCTTTATAATAGAAAAATAATAAATAGATATCTTAGAAACTAGAAATAATAAATGAAATAGTAAATTATGACACGTGTTTAATAATCTCTTAAAGAATCATTGAAATAATTTTCAAGAAATAGTTAATTCATTTTTTTACAGACAGTGGTTGGGTGCCTGTCATGTACTAGGCACCACTGCAAGCTCACTCAAGGGATAAGGAGTACATTTATGAGTTTGGGTCTCCAGAACCCAGTTAAATGCTAAACACAGAGGCACATGTGTGTGCCCCTGGTAGAGAAGATGCAAGAGAATCCTGGAGGCTCCCCAGTGAACTAATGCAGTAAAAATGGCAAGCTTTTGGTTCAGTAAGAGAGAGACCTTATCTCAGAAAGAAAGAAAAAAAGAAAGAAAGAAAGAAAGAAAGAAAGAAAGAAAGAAAGAAAGAGAGAAAGAAAGAAGGAAGGAAGAAGCTAGCAGAGGTTGACAAAAAACATCATAGCACCAACATCTGGAATCCACACACATAAGCACAGATGAGTATGCCCACATACTTGTCTGTGGAAACACATATATCCACCACACATACACATGAAAAGAAAGGAATAAATACGTGAAAATAATTTGTAACGAAATAAATATCTTGTCTTAATGTGAGAATTGTTGGAAAAAGAAGACTAAACCCAGGCCTAAACTTACCTGTAAAGTCCTGCTTTAAGTGGATGGGTAACTTAAAGTAGTTCTTTGTTACATTCTGAATAAAATAGAGGATAATAAGATACAAATTTGCATGATTTTTGTATTCTAAAAATCGGGTAACGTATTTAAATCACATGAAAGCATTTGCTATGTGGGACATACATTCAAAGCTTTTATAATTGCAACCTCCTTTGTGCATCAAAATCTCTCAGAGGAAGGAGCAAATGGTCAGGTCTTTCCTACGCACCACAGAATTGTTGAAATCTGTCTCCAGGCCTTCCCCCATTCACTGGGCTTGTTTAAAAAATTTTTTTTTCCATTAGAAATTCCCTTTAATGGCCTGGGTTGATCTCAGATAGACAGTTCTGCTTCCTCACCCTCTCAGGGGCTGGCAGTGTGGCATGAGTCACCACACCCAGCTCCATGTACTGAACCATAATAGTCAGTCCTCTGTACATGGTGGCATACAAGAAACCTCCCCCTGCAAAATTCCCCAAAGGCTATCTAATGAGAAATATCTCTCTTGATTAAATCCAAAAATGCAAAGCTTCTATTGATAATTAATTATGTTTCTTTGACATGATTTTTTTTGCAAGTTTATTCCCAACATGGTACCCTACACACATACTGTTTAAGTTTAAAGAGCGTAAGAATGTATGAATAACTGAACATAAGTTGTAATAACCAGTTCAGCAGATGAAAGTCCATAAGGCTGTCCTCTTAGGCCTGCCCACAGGAGCTTTTGTTCTTGAGCACCTTATAAGATGTTACTCTCGGAGTCTTCATCTGAAAACTAGGTATGGTGACAGCAGTAGGGATGGCATGTGTTTGAATAAATGAAGCAGAAGGTGACCTTTAAACCATCACATACTACATGCGGAGAATGCTTTTGCTCCACCCACCTTGTTCCCACTCCTTTCCCAGTGGCTGGAATGCTCCTGGGAAAGAGTCTTTCAATGATCATTTTTCTGCCATCTACTTCATTTGCTCTCGCTCAACCTGCCTGCTGCCCTGGGTTCAATTGCTCAGAACAGTGAAACAGTCACACATAGAATTTTGGCCACGATTCTCAACATGGCAAATGGAGAAGACACAGGGGAAATAAATGGGGACTTCTGCCTAGAATGTTGATTTTCCACTGAAGCAAAGGCCTTAGGGTACTTGCACATTACGTCCTTCCTCCTTCAGTGAAAGTGAGCCAGTGGTTGGAACAATGGTATGCACCTATAGCTGTACCCAACACACAGTTACCTTGGGTTCTCTCTAACTATTACAAAGTAGCTCATTTGGTTTTCTTTTTATTGCTTCAAACAGAAGATGTTTCCAGTCAGCTTGCCAACAATATCTGGACTAGGTTGTTTACCTCTTGGTTGAAAAACATGAAGGTCTCCTTTCTTGCTTGTTTCCAATACTGTATTTTTCATTGTTCCTTCTTTGATATATCTTCCCAGGGAAGGCCATGCTGGAATGACAAGTGCCCGTGTTCTGACTGGTCTAATGGTTAATTTTTCTCTCTTCGGTAGGAGATCGCAGTAACCAGTGCCCCTCTGGTTTTATCTTAGACCCAGCTGGACCCTTCTGTGCTGGTAAGAATAAGAATGGATAAAATATTTTCATAAATGGTGTCAGCAATGGTTCTCTCTCCTTTATATTTATTTATTTACTGGGCAAGAGGGCATGCCATGGCACATGGCTCATGTCAAAGCCAAAGGAAAACTTGCAGTTGTCTCCCTCCACCATTTCGTCCCAGGGATCAAACTTTGGTCATCCGGCAAGCAAGCGCCTTTACCTGCTGAACCATCACCCTGGTTCAAGTAATAATTATCTTTTAATAGACATCTGCTGCCTTTGCCTAGGCATTTAATAATCACACCTGCCTACTTGATAGTTTAGGAACAGAGATGTAGAGACGTTACAGAAAATGCTGAAGATTGCCTACGAGTGGCAGACTGCATTTGAGGTTAAGTGGGATGACAAAGCCCATGTGCCTTCAATTTGGACACAGTCTCTGCGACCAAGTACAGAATAGAGTGAACAGAGACAATTCATCCAGTGGCTCAAAGGGTGGGAACTATCAGTGAACTATCCAACACAAACTTGCCTAACCACAGAATTGCTCCATCCTAGGACAGAACAGGATTGTTGATCCATAAGTAACCGTGAATCCAGCTTTGTCCCAGCAGGCAATCTTGCAAAAGACTCCCTTGTGGTAAACCACAGCTTAGTCAATGGCTGAGGATTTCATGTTGACATTCATAATGCCAAGGTGACCTTTTGGCTCTCCCACTGACCTGTATAACGTGGTGGCTGGTGAGAGGTGGTGTTTAGACTGCATGCAAGTCTCAGCTCTGGCAGTAATGGCATTGGCGACTGAGAGCATTCCCTTTACCTCTGTTCTCCAGATTTGTCATGCAAAAGGAAG
This sequence comes from Rattus norvegicus, assembly GCF_021556685.1. NCBI lineage: Eukaryota > Metazoa > Chordata > Mammalia > Rodentia > Muridae > Rattus > Rattus norvegicus. The sequence goes on along the minus strand of NC_141546.1, from coordinate 65,239,494 downwards.
ATAGTCTCTTAAAAATTCTGTCTTTGCAAAGTGAGTTGCAACTGCATTTAGAGTGCAGTAAATGTACATGTAATTTAGTATCGTTGCTGTTTTGAATAAAGACTAAACATGTTCAGTAGCAACAATAAGTCTGAGACCCCAAGTTAATTTCTTCACAGCAGTTCCATTCTGTGCCACTTAGAGTATTCTCTGTTATATTCGATCCAATTCCTCAGTATCTAGAAATGACTATTTCCATGCTCTTTAACAGCTCCTAGGAAGCAGGAGTTGTGCATACTTGTTGTTGTAAAAATATAAAAAGTAAAAGGGCTGTCTTTTATCCCCCACTAGGTCCATCACCATGGTGCCCAAGATATCTGCTAGATAGCTTAAGTCTCAGTCAGCAAAGCCTCTCACTCGCTTTGCTCCATCCCATATCACACTGCCGAAGGCCTCTCTCTGAGCCTGACAACAATCTCTCTACCTATCTAGTTCCCAAGGCAGGTTTCCATGCCAGACTCACACATCCCAACTCTGTAGCGGCCCAGTGTCTCTAGCCGCCGCACACTTTCTTACACTTAAATCACTACATGAAAGAATACACAAACCTCTGATCCAATTGATAAGATATAATTGCCCACCTAAACATACAAAGCCCAATACACATCCATCCCTTAAGAACTTTCATAACAACCTATAAAGGTACAGTGTGGAATCTTAATGTCAGCTTCATATTGTCCTGCCACAGCTTGTCTCTCTGTCCCTCCTGTCTCTTCCTCCTTTCCATTCCAGTCTTCTCCTCTTCCTTCAAACTTTTCTCCTACTCATCCTTCCTTCTCATGCAATGACAGGCCTCCTTCTATCCTGTACCTGCCCTCACCTATATTTTACAAACTAAATGGGGAGAAGGTTCTGGTGAGGTCACCTGAATCCTGAGTACATGACTAGGCAGCTGTCCTTGGGGCAGTGGAATTAGCATCGAAATACAGATGATTCCAGGCAAACCACAACACATACTGACTGGCCTCTGTTTCTTCTCTCAGATGAGGATGAATGCACAGCTGGGAACCCCTGCTCTCATACCTGCCACAATGCCATAGGAGCCTATTATTGCTCCTGTCCCAAAGGCCTCACCATAGCTGCCGATGGGAGAACCTGTCAAGGTAATATCAAAACTATATCCAATGATGAAGACAACCTTGCCTAGGAAAGACATGGTGGGCCAGTCTTCCTCCAGTATCCTCTGCTTACAGCTTTGCAACAAACAGGGATGTCCTCATTGGGTTGAGAAAGTAAGAAAGAGAACCCTGGCCAGCCATTGCCTTTGAAAGTCATTCAGAAACTCGGGATGCTGGGATAGTTCATTGAAGATCTGAGAGAACTGACTCGTTAAGTTACCTGATAGATATGTTCTCTAATCCAGTGATTGGGTCGTAAATTCATCACATCATGCTGCTGTGAATTCTTCTCCACTCTAACTCATTTTAAATGACTCAACCAAAAAATTCAGTCTTTTTATTCTTTGATATTTTCAGATACCATATAGTTTCTAACCTTCGCTTCACAGCAAGTTCTTGAGTTAGTTATGTTTACAACTCACCTCGATTCCATGGCTCCCTCTGTTGTAGACATTGATGAGTGTGCTTTGGGTGGACATACCTGTCATGCTGGTCAAGACTGTGACAATACCATTGGATCCTATCGCTGTGTGGTCCACTGCGGAACAGGCTTCCGGAGAACCTCTGATGGGCTGAGCTGTCAAGGTAGTTTGTGTGTGTGTGTGTGTGTGTGTGTGTGTGTGTGTGTGTGTGTGTGTCTGTGTCTGTGTCTGTGTGTCTGTGAATGTATCTGTATGTGCCATAAACATCTATGTGTACATGTGCTCACATGTGTGTGGTTATACTGGTGCCTGTGCACATGTGTACACAGATGCATGTGGAGCCCAGTGGTTTACCTTGGGTGTGTTTCACAATTTCTTGACACTTTTTGTTTTACTGAGGCAAAGTCCCTCAGTGAACTTGAGCTCATTAAATTAGTTGGTATAACTAGCTGGCCAGCCCTGGGGACCCTCTGTCTCTACCTTCCCAGCACTAGAATTTCACGTGAATGCCATACCAACCCACACCACATTCACCCAGCTTTTATGTGGGTACTGAAGATCTAAACTCCAGTTCTCAAGCCCTTCTAACCCCAACAGTTAGACCTTCTGAATCTTTTAAAGGAACAGATGCCCCATAAAAGGGGAAAAAACAGGACCTATTAAGATAGGGGGACTCCACTCTCAGAAGAACTTAAATATGCATAGTCACAGTTTGCACGTCTTTTCCATTAACTTTTTTATTCATTCACATACATCTCAATCACAGGCCCCTCTTCCCAGTCCCCCTCACATGCCTCCCCTCATGTCCCCCCCATTCATCTTTGAGACAGGAGGTTCCCCCCTGGGTACCAATTCACTGTTACCTCTAGTCACCGCAGAACGGGGTTCATCCTCTCCCACTGAGGCTAGACAATACAGTCAAGTTGGGGGAACAGAATCCGTAGGAAGACAACAGAGTCAGAGTAAGGCCCTGCTCCAGTTGTTGGGGGAACGGCACGAAGGCCAAGCAGCCATCTGCTACATAGGTTGGGGGGCTAGGTCCAGCCTGTGAATACTCTTGGGTTGGTGGTTCAGTCTCTGGGGGCCCCCAAAGGACCTGGTTAGTTGACTCCGTGGGTCTTCCTGTAGAATCCCTGTCCCCTCTGAGTTCCTCAGACCTTGCCTCAACTCTTCCACAAGACTTCCCATGTTTCCGTGTTTTGTAAGTGGAGATTCTTGACAGGTTCATATGGAGATATGATATTTCATGACTGTTTATGATATTTTTAGCACAGTACTGTTGAGTAACTTGCTTATCACCATTGGGGAGAACAGATTATACAACACAATTTAATAGTATCCATTCCTCAACACCCCGTTGCAAAAGATTCAGTGCAGACTACGCAATGTCCGTTATGTTATTTTTTTTTCTTTTCTTTTTTCAGAGCTGGGGACCAAACCCCAGGGCCTTGTGCTTGCTAGGCAAGCGCTCTACCACCGAGCTAAATCCCCAACCCCTCGTTATGTTATTTTAATAGGCATTTTGTTTTTAAATCATTGTGAAGTTTAAAGGGAAACTTAGTTAAAGACTAAGAGCCATTAAGAGCCCCTACTGACAGGAAATAATCAAACTCAGAGAAGAAATCAACCAAGTAGAAACAAAAAGGACCATAGAAAGAATCAACAGAACCAAAAGTTGGTTCTTTGAGAAAATCAACAAGATAGATAAACCCTTAGCCAGACTAACGAGAGGACCCAGAGAGTGTGTCCAAATTAACAAAATCAGAAATGAAAAGGGAGACATAACTACAGATTCAGAGGAAATTCAAAAAATCATCAGATCTTACTATAAAAGCCTATATTCAACAAAACTTGAAAATCTACAGGAAATGGACAATTTCCTAGACAAATATCAGGTACCGAAGTTAAATCAGGAACAGATAAACCAGTTAAACAACCCCATAACTCCTAAGGAAATAGAAGCAGTCATTAAAGGTCTCCCAACCAAAAAGAGCCCAGGTCCAGACGGGTTTAGTGCAGAATTCTATCAAACCTTCATAGAAGACCTCATACCAATATTATCCAAACTATTCCACAAAATTGAAACAGATGGATAACTCCCGAATTCCTTCTATGAAGCCACAATTACTCTTATACCTAAACCACACAAAGACCCAACAAAGAAAGAGAACTTCAGACCAATTTCCCTTATGAATATCGACGCAAAAATACTCAATAAAATTCTGGCAAACCGAATCCAAGAGCACATCAAAACAATCATCCACCATGATCAAGTAGGCTTCATCCCAGGCATGCAGGGATGGTTTAATATATGGAAAACCATCAACGTGATCCATTATATAAACAAACTGAAAGAACAAAACCACATGATCATTTCATTAGATGCTGAGAAAGCATTTGACAAAATTCAACACCCCTTCATGATAAAAGTCCTGGAAAGAATAGGAATTCAAGGCCCATACCTAAACATAGTAAAAGCCATATACAGCAAACCAGTACATTAAACTAAATGGAGAGAAACTTGAAACAATCCCACTAAAATCAGGGACTAGACAAGGCTGCCCACTCTCTCCCTACTTATTCATTATAGTTCTTGAAGTTCTAGACAGAGCAATCAGACAACAAAAGGAGGTCAAGGGGATACAGATCGGAAAAGAAGAAGTCAAAATATCACTATTTGCAGATGATATGATAGTATATTTAAGTGATCCCAAAAGTTCCACCAGAGAACTACTAAAGCTGATAAACAACTTCAGCAAAGTGGCTGGGTATAAAATTAACTCAAATAAATCAGTAGCCTTCCTCTACACAAAAGAGAAACAAGCCGAGAAAGAAATTAGGGAAACGACACCCTTCATAATAGACCCAAATAATATAAAGTACCTCGGTGTGACTTTAACCAAGCAAGTAAAAGATCTGTACAATAAGAACTTCAAGACACTGAAGAAAGAAATTGAAGAAGACCTCAGAAGATGGAAAGATCTCCCATGCTCATGGATTGGCAGGATTAATATAGTAAAAATGGCCATTTTACCAAAAGCGATCTACAGATTCAATGCAATCCCCATCAAAATACCAATCCAATTCTTCAAAGAGTTAGACAGAACAATTTGCAAATTCATCTGGAATAACAAAAAACCCAGGATAGCTAAAACTATCCTCAACAATAAAAGGACTTCAGGGGGAATCACTATCCCTGAACTCAAGCAGTATTACAAAGCAATAGTGATAAAAACTGCATGGTATTGGTACAGAGACAGACAGATAGACCAATGGAATAGAATTGAAGACACAGAAATGAACCCACACACCTATGGTCACTTGATTTTTGACAAAGGAGCCAAAACCATCCAATGGAAAAAAGATAGCATTTTCAGCAAATGGTGCTGGATCAATTGGAGGTCAATATGTAGAAGAATGCAGATCGATCCATGCTTATCACCCTTTACAAAGCTTAAGTTCAAGTGGATCAAGGACCTCCACATCAAACCTGATACACTCAAACTAATAGAAGAAAAAATAGGGCAGCATCTCGAACACATGGCCACTGGAAAAAATTTCCTGAACAAAACACCAATGGCTTATGCTCTAAGATCAAGAATGGACAAATGGGATCTCATAAAACTGCAAAGCTTCTGTAAGGCAAAGGACACTGTGGTTAGGACAAATCGGCAACCAACAGATTGGGAAAAGATCTTTACCAATCCTACAACAGATAGAGGCCTTATATCCAAAATATACAAAGAATCAAGAAGTTAGACCGCAGGGAGACAAATAACCCTATTAAAAATGGGGTTCAGAGCTAAACAAAGAATTGACAGCTGAGGAATGCCGAATGGCTGAGAAACACCTAAAGAAATGTTCAACATCTTTAGTCATAAGGGAAATGCAAATCAAAACAACCCTGAGATTTCACCTCACACCAGTGAGAATGGCTAAGATCAAAAACTCAGGTGACAGCAGATGCTGGCGAGGATGCGGAGAAAGAGGAATACTCCTCCATTGTTGGTGGGATTGCAGACTGGTACAACCATTCTGGAAATCAGTCTGGAGGTTCCTCAGAAAATTGGACATTGAACTGCCTGAGGATCCAGCTATACCTCTCTTGGGCATATACCCAAAATATGCCCCAACATATAAAAAAGACACGTGCTCCACTATGTTCATCGCAGCCTTATTTATAATAGCCAGAAGCTGGAAAGAACCCAGATGCCCTTCAACAGAGGAATGGATACAGAAAATGTGGTACATCTACACAATGGAATATTACTCAGCTATCAAAAACAACGGCTTTATGAAATTCGTAGGCAAATGGTTGGAACTGGAAAATATCATCCTGAGTGAGCTAACCCAAACACAGAAAGACATACATGGTATGCAATCACTGATAAGTGGCTATTAGCCCAAATGCTTGAATTACCCTAGATGCCTAGAACAAATGAAACTCAAGACGGATGATCAAAATGTGAATGCTTCACTCCTTCTCTAAAAGGGGAACAAGAGTACCCTTGGCAGGGAAGAGAGAGGCAAAGATTAAAACAGAGACTGAAGGAACTCCCATTCAGAGCCTTCCCCACATGTGGCCCATACATATACAGCCACCCAATTAGACAAGATGGATGAAGCAAAGAAGTGCAGACCGACAGGAGCCGGATGTAGATCTCTCCTGAGAGACACAGCCAGAATACAGCAAATACAGAGGCGAATGCCAGCAGCAAACCACTGAACTGAGAATAGGACCCCCGTTGAAGGAATCAGAGAAAGAACTGGAAGAGCTTGAAGGGGCTCGAGACCCCATATGTACAACAATGTCAAGCAACCCGAGCTTCCAGGGACTAAGCCACTACCTAAAGACTATGCATGGACTGACCCTGGACTCTGACCTCATAGGTAGCAATGAATATCCTAGTAAGAGCACCAGTGGAAGGGGAAGCCCTGAGTCCTGCTAAGACTGAACCCCCAGTGAACTAGACTGTTGGGGGGAGGGCAGCAATGGGGGGAGGGTTGGGAGGGGAACACCCATAAGGAAGGGGAGGGGGGAGGGGGATGTTTGCCCGGAAACCAAAGAATTATTATTAAGTATTAAATAAATTTAAAAAAATAGAAAAAAAAGAGCCCCTACTGAGTAATTCAGATGGCTCAGTGGTTAAGAACACTGACTGCTCTTCCACAGTTCAGTTCCCAGCAACCACATAGTGGCTCGCAATCATCTGTAATGGGATCTGATGCCCTCCTCTGGTGTGTCTGAAGACAACTGCAGTCTACTCACATACATAAAATAAACAAATAAATATTTTAAAAAGTATTAAAAAAAAAGCCCCTACTGCTCTCTCAGAGGATCTGAGCTTGGATCCCAGCAATAATGTAGGGCAGCTCATAACCTCCCGAAGCTCTAGCTACAGGGGGACCTGATGATTTTTGGCCTCCCTGTGTACTCACGTGCAGGCATACACTCATAAACATAAGTAAGACTTAAAGTGAATCATTTTTGGCTAGCAGAAAGAGTTTCACATGCTTCCCGAATCCCTCATCACTTCCCTGCACCCGGCTCCACTGTAAGCATCCTGCTGAGCGGTGCTGCGCTGGTTACATTTGATGATTTACACTGATGGTCTTAGACACCACCACTCAAAGTCCGTGCTTTACGTAGGCACTTACTCTCAGCGTTGGCCATTCCAGGAGTCTGCTCAAGTTTGTACTGGCAAATGAGTTTCACGATCCCCCAAACCCTCTGACCTCCATGCGTTCATCTCTGCCCCTCCATCCCTGATTTATTTACTGTCTCCACGGCTTCCCCTTGTCTAGAATGCTATCTTGCTGGAATTCTTCAGTGCGTAGCCTCTGAGACAGGCTTTTTTCTTTTGCTTAGTTATTAAAGACCTCCACAGACCTTTGCACAACTTCATAATGCATTTCTTTTTGGGTAAAGTAATATACCATGGTTTAAATGTATCACACTTTGTTTTTTCCACTTACTAAACAACATGGTTAAACCATGGTTGCCTCGAAGTTTTAGCAATTACTAATGAAGCTAGTGTCAGGATTTTTCACAGAGGCAAAATGAGTAGATCCCAAAGTAAGTGGTAGGAAGAGAAGAGGGATGGTGATTCCTCTATGCCATAAACCGTTATTCAGGAATGAGAAAAACAAGCTTTTAAAAAAATACATGTATAACTTATACAAAATAACATGAATAGAAAACAAAGAATAATCAAAGAAGGTAGAGACATGTGTGCACAGAAGAGATATGTTATTAATTTCTGATTCTTATTGGCATTTGCCTTTGCTGTCAATTAAACAGATATTAATGAATGTCAGGAATCCAGCCCCTGCCACCAGCGGTGTTTCAATGTCATAGGAAGTTTCCACTGTGGCTGTGAAGCTGGCTATCAACTCAAAGGCAGAAAGTGCATCGGTAAGACACTTGCTTTGAATTTACAGTGATGATGTCACTGTAACTCCGTGTGTGTGTGTGTGTGTGTGTGTGTGTGTGTGTGTGTGTGTGTGGTGTGTGTGCACATGCACACACGCATGCACATGTGCGGAGTCCAGAGGAGTCACAGATGACTAGCCTGGTCTACCACTCTCTGCCTTATTCCTTGGGATAGACTCTCATTGAACCTAAAGCTCACTATTTTTCAGCTAAACCAGGCTGCCAACAAGCCACAGCAATCCTCCTGCCTCCACCTCCTTGTGATGATGATGCTGTAGGAACACATTCAGCCATACCCAGGATTTTATGTGGGTTCTGGAAATTCAAATCCCACTCCATATGCTTGGGCAGCAAGTACTCTTGCCCACTGAGCCATACATATATCTATGTATGTATACATATCAAGTTTATATATACACATATGTATCTGTGTGTATGTATATATGATATATGTTATATATCACTTTGTTCTTGCAGGGACAGTTGTAAGCATGGCTAACAGCTCTATGAAACGTCATTGTGATTTAAAGTAAAGCGAGTTAGCTCACCTTGTTAGACTTAAGCACTTTTAGTATATGCAGCAATTGTGCAATACACATATATATTGATTTTTGTAGAATCACCTCAAAATTCTAAAAAAAAAAATCTTTTCTCCGGAGAAGTGGAATCAGTCCTTTACTTTGTCTCTGTTACCTTTATTCTTTTATCAAGATGTGAACGAATGTAGACAGAGCGTGTGCAGACCAGACCAGCACTGTAAGAACACCCGCGGTGGCTACAAGTGCATTGATCTCTGTCCAAGTGGAATGACCAAGGCTGAGAATGGGACCTGCATTGGTGAGTGCCAGGCTCTTTCCCTGACAGGGACCTCTTTACTACCCACAAGTTAAAGAAGGAACCTATTCTAGCATAAGATGGTGATGTTAGACAACAAGAAAATCGCCATCAGTTCTCAGCTTGAGCTCGAGAATCCTAACCTAATGGTACACAAGGAAATAGAAACGCAAATGGAGTTATGACCGTTCTGAGCTCCCATCCATCCTACAGTTTCTGTAAAGTTTAATACCCTCATGAATTAGTATTTGTGAATCATGTCATTTCTAACTTTAAATTTAGTATATCTGCCTAGAAGTTCACAGCAAGGTGGAGAAAGGTATATTTGTAAACATTTATTCAAAATATTTATATTATGTTGTCATATTATAAATTATTATATATTATTATATCATACATAGTCTATAATATGTAATTACAAATCCGTGTGTGTGTGTGTGTGTGTGTGTGTACATGTGTAGAGTCCAGAGGAGGTCATCAGATGACTAACCTGGTCTATCACTCTCTACCTTATTCCTTTGAGGTAGACTTCATCACTAAAAAAGTATAAATATGATATTCTAGAACTGCTTTAAATATTAAATCAAGAAGAAGAGAGTAGGTTAATTATATTTACCTCAACTTTATTCTTTAAAGTCTATTCTGTAGCAGTGTACAAAAGTCACCAGGTGTCATTGGTTGCAACTTAGAACATAAGATAACTTATATTTCTTCTAAGTTTCTCCTTTGTGAATCTTTTCTGTGCCAGCAGACTGCATGAGTTGGTAGGTAGAAACTGCAGACAAATAATTAAAAGACAAAGAGAGTGAGTAAAATGGATCAGCAGATCAAGGCTCCTGCAGCCGAGCCTAACCACCTGAGTTTAATCCCTGGGACTCACATTGTAGAAGGAGAGGTCTGACTCTCAGAAGTTGTCCTCTGACTGCCACATGTGTGGTGGCATGTGAGTGCCCTCCACACAGACAATAAGGAAGTGTAATAATAAATAAAAACAAGGAGTTCATTTGCTTACTCTACTATCAAAAGTAAGGGGAAAACTCTGCTATTCAAGGTAAAAGGAAGCACCGTGAAAGATAAAAATAAAATTGAACAGTGCCAAGAAAGTGCTCATATATAAGAAGCATGGCTATCAAAAACATTGTAGAAATGATCACTTTTAAATTGAGGTGTGACTGGACTGTTAACTGTGTTGATGGCAGGAAGATGAAGGCAAGAAAGTCCTATATTCAGAAGAAATAATTAGACATGGAATATTGACCACTTGCTGATAATTTAAGGTCCCTTAAGGCTTTGTATACTTAAGAACTTCTAGAGGAGAGTATTGGGCTACCACCTTTGAAGTAATTTTTAGCTCCATTTTTCTTGAGTGGAAGAGCACCTAACCTGAGTATCACATGCTGTAGCATGCAGTTGTGTTTGTTTTTTAGGAATATTGACTCTATAATTTGGTCAAAGACAATTAGAAATAGGATGAACTGAAATACTAGAAAAAAAGCAACAGAACTCTACCCAATGACAATGGATACATGTAGATATAGAGATTTATGGCTTCCATTGATGGTTACAGAACTACCCGGTTGCAAAAATAACTCAAAGATAAACCTGGTCTTAGCAGCCACGGTGACTTCCAAGAAGTGACTTAAAGATGAACCTGATCTTAGCAGCCACGTGACTTCGAAGGAGTGCTGTTGCTATAGATAAGGGAGTAAGAGTCAGATCGGCTTCGCAGTGCAGGTCAGAAGATGAAGTGGACAGCAGTCCTATTGGCAGCTGCAACAGTGAAACTGGGGATCAGAAACAGTGTAGCACTCTGGCTGCAAATCTACCTGGGCACTGACCTTTAGGACAGATGAGGTAACAAAAGGAATTGTAGAGAAGAACAGAGAAGAAGCAAAACCAAAAACAAAGATATGAGCAAAATTCTTTCCACAGTAGGAAACAAGCAGGTAGGGAGGGCCAGTTAATAGTGGCAGTGCTGAGATTTGAACCCAAGTTTACAGCCTCCAACTCCTTAATCCTAATTTAATATAATCTCAATGACATGGTGAGAATCTCAAACTTTGGTGACCAGCAGAATGTGGATTTTATGTGTGATGACTTCAGGTTTGAGAAATGTTGCTTTTATTGCCTCCGTGTCTATCTGTAGACATTGATGAGTGCAAAGATGGGACCCACCAATGCAGATATAACCAAATATGTGAGAACACGAGAGGCAGCTACCGGTGTGCATGCCCAAGGGGTTATCGGTCTCAAGGAGTTGGAAGACCCTGCGTTGGTAAGTTACCAGAAACACTGTTAAAGTAGCTGATAGAGTTCCCTAACCTTACCAGAAGCTTGTGGTCATGCTCTCCTGCTACATGTAGAAGATAGATAAGTCTATTAAGAAAGTCATAATACAGTCTGCTTACTTACTACTCTTAGATTTGACAATAAGTTCAATTTATATTGGCATTTCAAGAAATATTCTAGCCATTACCTGAGTGCCTCTTATATAATGCTTATATCAAAGTGAACTTCCAATATAACAGCCATGGCAGCTTGATCCTCATGACTACCTTATGATTTCTCTATGCACAGGACATAAACATCTGCATATGTACATTTTATTTCTTTGCGTATATGCATTAAATATATTTACATGTAGTATGAAATTTATGCATAAGAGTAAAACATGAATCCAATTTAAGTAAACATAATTATTGCATTGTCTACAGTGTTCAGTTCATTCAATTGCCTGGTTGTTTCCATCCTAGTTATGATGGACAATAAAGTAAGGCAGATGGTGGAGATTGTCTGTAAGAAGGGAAATCATGCTGGGGTGATACTCAGTGGGTAAGGGTACTTGTGTGGGCAACCTGGAGATCTGAGTTTGAATCCTCAGCACCCACATTAAAAAAAGAAGAAAAAGAAAGGGAAGAAAACCAACTAGACATGACCATGTTTGCCTCTAACCATAGAACTAGGGAATGGAAACAGGTAGGCACTGGGGGTTCACTGGACAGCCTGCCGAGCCAAAATCATGAGCTTTAGACTTGTCAGGCAATAAGATGGAGTAATAGAAGAAGACACCTCTTAATTTGTTCTGGGTGATGTTCTCGGTTGTGGTAGGTTAACACTAAATAGTGTACGGCAGGCTTCTACCTTTAAGGTGTTTACCTCCCACAGGGAGCAAGGAACTCCCGGAATAAATGTGGGTACAACTTCAGGTCATGATAAACAATGTAATAAAATGAGATAAGGCCAGGGAAGGAATGAGGCAGGCCAGGATGAGAGGCACCTCTCTGGGGATTGGAGTGACAGGCTAGACAGTGTGAAGGTCTGAGCAAGTGCTTCAGGTCAAAACAGGCCCAAGTCCTGCAGACAGCAGCATACTGGCCACGGCTCAGAGATGGCCGCAAGACCTGGGCTGTCAGAGCACAGCAGGGCAGAAGATAAAGAGGCCAGGGGAAAATTCTTAGACCACCTTTAAACTGCAGTGAGAAGACAGGAGGGGTGTGGTGTGAGGCAATTCTCATCTGGAAATGAGCCCTCTTGCAGCCATGGAGGGAGTAAGTGATGGGGGCCATGATCTGGGTGGAAAGACAAAGCTCATGATATAAAAATAAATAAATATTAATTATGTGTAATAATAAAAAGTAAATAACATATTTATTTTTGATCTTTATGGATTCATAAAAACTAGACCTAAACATACTAGTGTTTCCCTCAGTGCCAAGCAACCAGGAAAGCCAGAAATACATCTGAAGGATCAGTTAGTCAAAAGAGAAAAAGAAAGGGACAGAGAGATGGCTCAGCAGTTAAGAGCACTCATTCCCCTTCTAGAGGACCCAAGTTCAGTTTCCATCACCCACATCAAGCCACTTGCAAATGCCTGCAACTCCAGCTCCAGGGGCCCAGCACCCTCTCTTGGCTTCTGAGGGCACCCAGAAACACAAGTGTACACAAGTAAAATTAAGAGTAAAGTAAAATAAATCTTTTTAAAAAGAGAAAATTGTTAAAGTATGCATATATCATTTTATTAGAAGAGACAAATATTTAAATAATTTTTATTCCACTAAAATTACACTAGTTTGGGGGCTGGAGAGATGGCTTGGTGATTAAGAGCACTGGATGCTCTTCCAGAGGACCCAGAGCAGCTCACAACTGTCTGTCACTCCAGTTCTAAGGGATCCTACACCCCCATACAGGCAAAATTCCAATGCACATATAATAAAAATAAATCATTTTTTAAAAAATTACACTAATTTGGATTCTATACCTTCTGCACCTTTACTCTCCAAAGAAGGTGAAACATTTCTAATAATGTAGTAAATCCCTACCTACTTTAGGAAAAGTAGTATTTGGAAAGTTGAGTATATGTGAGTTATAATATTTCCTTAATTAAATCCATTACTGTATATGCTAGCGTAAAATAAGATTAAATATGTAAATGGAAATCTTGTTAAAATGTAAAATGTAAAAATGTGCGTCAGCTTACCCCAACCAGATACACATCCAAGCTTGGTTTTGCTTTGAAGTCAAGGGGACAAGGCTGAAGCATCCCACCAGGCCTCAAGTCCATAACAGGAAAGCAAAGAGCAGATGGATTCCCAGAACTAGTTAGTGTCTTGCTTCCTGGGCCACCTGCTGAAGTGTGAACGTTTAAATGAAACAAATGCAGATGGAGCAGTGCTCAGAAAGGGGCACAGTGTCTCCAGAACTGAGTGGGTCAAGCTTTGGCATCAGCGTCGGAGAGTAATACGATGTCTTGACTTGGTTTCAGCAACTGACTGTTTATCCCTGTTTTGTGTGTGTCTATTTTTTCTCTCCCCCTCTCTCTTTTATGTATCATGGCACACGAGCAGACATTAATGAATGTGACCAAGTACCTAAACCTTGTGCACATCAGTGCTCCAACAGCCCCGGCAGCTTCAAGTGTATCTGTCTGCCAGGACAACATTTATTAGGGGATGGGAAATCTTGCGCTGGATTGGAGAGGCTGTCGAGTTATGGCACTCAGTACAGTAGCTATGACCTTGAGCGGTTCTCCCCTGTGAGAAGTGGCTATCAACCTCGGCAGCATACCAGACAGCAGTCACAGCTCTACAGCTCCTACTCAGAGTATAGGAACAGCAGAGCATCTTTCTCCAGGAGTAGAAGGACTATTAGGAAAACTTGCCCTGAAGGCTCTGAGGCAAACCATGAAACATGTGTAGGTAAATGTCGGCCATATTGCATTTCCTTTCTGTGAGCTCACTTCTTGTCCGGAGTACTAAGCCTTTATACAGCACCTGTGTTTGGTGCACCGAACCACCTCTGATCTCCAGGCTGGACTGACTCAAAGGGTTTTTTGGGTTTTTTTTTGACATTTATTCTGGCACCTAGGGTGATGACAGATTATCCAGATAAATGATGTATTTGCATGTGTGCATTCTAATAATGTTACATTGTTTCTCTTTCTGGGACCTGTTACTGAATTAAATCCTACATAGATATAAAGGTCAGTGCTATCCATGAGGTGAGTTTTTTTAGAGAGATACACACATTGTTGCATAGTATGTATGGTGCAAAAGCTGGGGCTTAGAAATGAGAGTTTTGACCCAGTCAGCTGTTCTTTGTAACAGCCCACATTCTGTCAGCCATTGTCCCCAGTCTTCCCATGAAATTGTCCAGTCAGGTTATTTTGTATGTTTATGGCTAAAGATAATGCGATCCAGAGCAACTTGGACCCATTGCTTCAAAATATGTGTGCTCGGTATCTTTATCTAAACTCATAAGCCAGGAACTTAATTTACAAAACTTATCTATAATTTCCCACCAAAGACTCTAGTCCTTATTTTCAGCTAAGTTGTAAACATTGCCATCTGCCATAGATTTAACTCAGTTTTGGTCGATGTCTACAGTTTGCCTGTCATCGAGCTAGACAAAAAGAGGAATTAGCAAACGACAGTTAGCCCCACTATTTTGTTAGATGGCAAAAGGAAGCAAACAGGAAAGGAGGAAGGCAAGAAAGAACTCTTATTCAAAGGCCATTGGACTGGACCATTCATCCATCCTTAAAGCTCTCTTCAAAGACCATTGGAACATCTCATTCTAACAGTGTCTAACATGTTGTTCATACTAAGTGATATATTCTCTCTCTTTAAGCTGTTTTAGTGTCTTGAGGTTTTCTGTATCCTCTGACTTGATAGTTTTCATTTACTTTCTGACTCGTCCCCATCCTGTTACCTTTTCTGATGCACGTGCCCAGCCAACTGTAGCTGGAGCCAGATCCTCCTATCGTACAGTCTTAGCTGTGTCCACCGGACTTCCTGAAAATTTGAACTTTATACCTTATTATTGCATTCTTATTGATCCAATACTTTTCTTTCTATTTATCCCAGGGTAGCTAATGTGTATCATTATGAATATGTTAACTTTGCTGTGTAATGGGCTCTCCAGAACTACAGACACTGTCAAAGTCTTACGCTTTAAACTTCATGCATTTATTAGCAGGGCCCTGCCTTTGGTCGAGTGTGGACAAATAACACATGGTCACTGCTTCTCTGCATCTCCTGTCACTCTGAGTGATTGACAGCTTTCAATGCCTACAGTTTTGATCTGGCTCTTTGCTTACCTAAATGTTCATGATTCGTTTAGTAATATGTTGTCTTTAAAAGTGTCTTCTGAGTAGTTACTCTGACTACGGAGGGCTTTGTAGCCTGCCATCCTCCCACTTTTGGCTTCATTTTGGACAAACTCATTACTTCTAGCCTTCTTTTATTCTTTTTACCTCAAAGTCATTGCTCGTGCCCATGCTATAACTGAACTAAACCACGCGCTCACACCGGGCATCGCCTGACTGCTGCCCTCTAACGACTGAAGCTGCACACAGCTTTAGAAAGATCCTCTTACCAACAACCCAACTCCCTGCCTTCATCATTGCTTAGGGCTGCAGCTCCACCACGCTAGAGTCTAATGGAGCTTTGCTCTCTTGATGTCTACCATACACCAATACTGTGGTGCATCAAAATTACCTTCTTCCATAGGCATGCATTGTTCAAGACTATTTTACAGTGAGTATCGATCCTGTAAAACCTAAAGTCAGCATTTATAACTCACTGACCTGTGGCCTTCCCATTTATTGGTGAAACAGTGAGGAGTCTTACATATTTCTTAAAATACGGTGAATATTTTATTGGGGCTAATGAAGTTATTCACGCGAAGGTTGCAGACAGCTCTGGAATCGTCAAACAAAAGCAACTTACAACAAACACTGACTGCCTTTAATTAACCATCTGGGGCAGACGCGTTACAAAAGGATTAAATTGACATTGTGGAATCTTGTTAGATTTGGGCAGATTTTTAGTTTTTAAAGAGTCAATCCCAGGGTTTAACAGAAATAATGAACTTTGCTCCGGTTCTGAGAGCAGAAATCACACATTGCCATTTTAAAATTCATATGCTTGGAAGCTCCATGTTAATGACTTCGAGTTCAAAAATCATTTGAATTTCTGTTGTTGTTTTAGATTAAAGCAAATATTTAAAGAGAAAAGACAAAAATAACTCATGCAAATTATGAGATGAGTACTTTGGCTAGCTAAAACGGTGCATAAACATGGGAAGTGAATATTTGCTGGATATTGTCATTAACAGGTTTTGAATCGTTACAATTATGTTTTCAGCATGTGCTGAGCAGATTCATTAGCTGAGTCATCCACCAGAATCACTGTGTCTTCGCTTCATTCTACCCTTCCTCCTCCTGTTCCCCTTCATGGCATATTCCTTGGTGTCCCACTGGTTAGTGTATTCTCAGTGACCATTAGAGATTTGATTAAAAAAAAAAAAAGGCCATCAGAATCCAAAAGCAAAAATCGAGTTTGAATTATCATCTAGTCTCACTGTACTTTACTGTGTATGATTTTTTTCACATTAATGATAGTAGGCAGCCTCCCCACCCCACCCCCTCTGTGGTTTATAAAGTGTTTTCTCACTTACTGCAGTGTATGGATCTCCCAACAAACCCATGAAGTGGAATAGATGGTTTCCATGCTCCCTTTTAGCAGAAGAATTGACTGAGATCTTGAGAAATTAGATGAGTTCCCCAACTTAGCACAGCTATAGACATGTATCTGCCACTAGTAGTTTGATATAAAAAGATTGAGAAATATTTCTCACAAATATGGGAACGCTTTCACTTGAAAATATCTGCATATGTGAAAGCTTTGTATAGATATTGTAGGGGGGAAGAGAAGAGGAGAGAGAGAGAGAGAGAGAGAGAGAGAGAGAGAGAGAGAGAGAGAGGTATCGAAGTTCACATGAAATAAAACTGAGGACTAAAGAGATGGTTCAGTAGTTACTCACACTGGCTGCTTCTCCAAAGGAGCTGTGTTTAATTCCCAGCACCCACACAGTCTGTAACCCCTGTTTCAAGGGACTCAATGCCCTCTTCTGTGCATATGCACTGCACAGCCATGGTATACAAAGGCAAAATACTCATGGACACAAAATAATAAAGTAAAAGTTTTTAAAACAGATACCTCCTTTCCCAATTAATAGCAAAAGAAATTTCCAGGTAAACTTTACCATTTTATCAAAATGTTAGCTTTTTTTTTTTTTGTGGTTTCAGATCTTATGCAGAGCTGCCCCCCCCCCAGTCATTTTAATGTAATTTAGCAACACAGGAAAAAAATGGCAAAGTTGAGACTTCAGGTCATAGATATTCATGTAAAATAATAGAGAAATGCCCGTATATTAAAAAGTAGTATAGTGCATCTTATAATACAGTTAGTATTTATGTTGCTAAAAACAGGCTTGGTGTATAATAGCTCTAAACACTTCTAAGAGCATGAATGTGAAGCCACCATGAATGTTTCTATGTTATGCCCGCCACGTATATTGATAGCAGTGTCACGGATCCTGCTCACATGACTGTCCCTTTGGCATGACTATGTACTCTGTTTTCTTTCTAAACAGATATTGATGAATGTCAAAACAGAGATACTTGCCAACATGAGTGTAAAAACACGATCGGAAGCTACCAGTGCGTCTGCCCACCGGGTTATCGACTCATGCTCAATGGGAAAACATGCCAAGGTGAGAAAAGACACGAGAATATTCATTGTCCCAGTTTGGCATCAAAAACAACATTGAAAGACATAAGAAAATGTTGTAAATAATTATTCCTCTAGCTGCTCCTCTTTTCCCATTCTTATTGGTCAGATGTGTGTCTAAACCAATAGTTCCCAACCTGTGGATTGTGACCTCTTAGGGGTCACATATCAGATACTCTGAATATCACACATTTACATTTATATTACACATATCACATATTACGATTCATAACAGTAGCGAAATTACAATTATAAAGTAGCAATGAAATAATGTTATGGTTGCGGATCACCGCAGCATGAGGAACCGGGTTAAATGATTGAAGCACTAGGAAGCTCGAGAACCATTGATCTAAATGATACTTGTGCAAGTAGGAAAAACAAGAGAGAGGTGGCTCAGTGAAGGAAAATGACCAAGGCACATACTTGGTGTGGTCTTCCTTAAAGAATCATTAACCCCTTTCATATTAAAGACCTTTATAGCTTAAAGGAAACTCTTCTTTTCAAACATTTTTCACCATGTGGTGAAGCTGGAAGGGGAAAAGAGAAAGATGATTAGTATATATACTGACTGCAATGTGAAGGACTACTCTCTTTTCTCTCATTAGATTTATCTCTAGGAGTGTGCCACCATGCCCTGCTTTCTTTCTCTAGTTCTGTTTGTCCTTTTGTTGTTGTTGTTGTTGTTGTTGTTGGCATTATTTTTGTTTGGCCTTCCTTCTTTAAGAACAATGAGTAGAATCAGAGGCCACAACAAAGGATCAGTCTCTAGATGGATGAGAGGAGAAATGGTGATAATCTCTTCACTCTTTGAGTCTGCAAATGAAGACTCTCGACCATATACTAGTTCTGTTGGGGGTAATAGTAGTGCTTCCCCTTAAGAGCCTCCATTCTAATGCAGACAAATGCTAATAAATCAAAAGACTAATGCATAGGTTCTATAGCGAAATGGAAGGCAAAGCACAGTGAAAATAGGAAGGAAAAATACTACCAAAATCACCAGATTTCCTTATTTTGTGTGAAAACCATGAAGAGAATAGCACTTTCTTGGTTATTATGATATACTTAGATTAAAAAGAAATGGCCTGTCAATCTCTTCTGAGAAGAGAATTTTACCAATAAAACCTAAGCATGGTGTATGCCTCTAAAATTTTGTTCTTTTCTGTCATATACAAACTATATCCTTTTGAAACATATGCCAATAAAATCTTTATGAGAACATTTTACAATAGCCATGAAATTGAGATTGAATTTTTCTTTTTCAACTTCACAAAGACTTGTGGAGAATGTAGTCTGTAGGCACTGTATCCTGGAAACCAAGACCAGTAGAGAGGATGGCTTTACCTGATGTATCAAAAGGTAGTCCTTTCCCAACTCTTCTCACTGTCCAAGGGTCCCCATGTACATTTTGGGGGCTGGATAAGAAGCTTGAACTCAGTAGAAACTTTGCTGTCATCCATCAATCACAGAACATTACTAAGAATGTACCTTACATGAATAACTTGGGTCAGAAATATAGATATAATTCCCACTCACGTGAATAAATGAAACTACTACTTGAGGTGACTATATGAACCCCAATGCCCTAGGGTCTCAAGACTGAAGGTAACACTATCTCAAATTGTACATTCTCCAATGGCCTCTCATCTTTCCTAAGATACAGTGAATACTGCAGACAGCACATGCTGGATGGGGGGCGGGGACGGGGGTGGAAGTGCTGACTCTCCGTACTTTAGAACTGACTCAGCCCAAACATCTTTCTAAAAAAGCACCAAGGTCACTAGGGTTGATGGCAAATGCCTTTTCTTCCCAGCACTCTGTAGGCAAAGGCAGATAGACCACTGTGAGTTTGAGGACAGCCAGGGCTTTATAATGAGATCGTGTCTCAAATATGAGAGAGACAGAGACAGAGGCAGAGAGACAGAGACAGACAGAGGCAGAGAGACAGAAAGACAAACAGAGAGAGACAGAGAGACAGACAGAGACAGAGAGAGCACCAATGCCCAAACCTACAACTACCCTTCCTACAGCTGTCTCAGGAACCAAAGAAGGATGCAGGGCAAATACCAAAGCATTTAGAATTATCAACTGAACCACAAAATCTTTTAAGCAAAGTTAAAGGGTTATATGATACACTCATTAGAGAGGTTTTCCTTCCCTTCGAAATCTTGCCAGTTTTCTTTTAATTGCCCTCATTTAGCTCAAAACATTTTTCAGCCTTCACTTGTGCCACAGAGTGGAAAATACTGTGAACAAATCAGAAACAGGTGTCGTGGAAGTGTTTGCAATTTAAATGGGTTACATACTTTTGTGGTTTTAAAAAGACATGAGAGAAAACATTTCTGACTTTTTAAAGAATTCTTTATTCTAAGGAATAGCTTAGAGTCTCTTTATAGCTTTAGAAAGGCTTTGAGGCATTTACAAGGAGCAAGAGACTGTTTTCAGCCCTGTTTTTTTTTTTTTTAAGCTTTCTACATTGCTAATGGCCGTGTCAGTAAGAGCTGGGACGTTACAATGCACAGTGTCATAGGGAACAAAGACAGAGAATCCTGTCAAAAGTGGAAATCACTGGGCTGTAAAATTAAAAACAAAATACAAAAAGTGTGACCAATCAAGATTTGACTGAGAAGCAAAAAGGAGAAACTACAAGAAACTCAGCCTGATTTTATGCTCCACAAATATTTAAAAAAAAAACTCAAATAGAGTTTCATATATGACAAATAATGCATTGTTTGAAAAATACCAGTAAGAGAATAAGCGTTTTAAAGGAAGAAAATTTAATATTGTATAGCATTTGAAAGTTCTGTCTTCTACATTTTTAAACACATGCTGTGTATTTATCAAGAGTCCAGGTTAATTACTTTGTATTTTTTTTTGAATATTTTATCCCAGTCCCCCCTCCTACACTTCTTCACCCCATGTACATTCCCTTTGCCTCTTAGAGGGTGCTCCCCAACATCGTTCATTCCCCTACCCTGGGCATCAAGTCTACAGGATTAGGCTCATCCTCTCCCACTGAGGTCAGACAAGGCAGTCCTCTGCTACACATGTACCAGGGGCCACAGATCAGCCTGTGGGTGCTCTTTGGTTGGTGGCTCAGTCTCTAAGAGCTCTGAGAGGTCCAGGTTAGTTTATACTCTTGGTTTTCCTATGGGGTTGCCATCCCCTTGAGCTCCTTCAGTCCTTCCTCTAACTCTTCCATTGGGGTCCCCGGCCTCAGTCCAATGGTTGGCTGCGAGTATCTGCATCTGTCTCAGCTGCTGGTAGAGCCTCTCAGAGGACAGCCATGCTAGTCATTACATGACTCAGTAATAGTGTCAGGGCATGGTGTCTACAGATGTTCCAAGAGTATTTATCCCGAATTAATTTTAAAGTATCCAGAAGCAATTGCTTAAATCTATCATATTTTCTATTGCTGTTGATGTAAAATCATTTCAGCTCAGTTTGCTCTTCTAACAGGGATATGTATATAATAGCCTGCACTTTGATTTCTCCAATAATGTTTTTATGATGTTTATTAAAAACCGGACATCATCAGTTAATCCATTATAGAAGACAAGAGTATTAGTCCTCTGATTTTTCTTTCTTTGAAATAAGGTCTCATTGTGGACCACTGGCTGGACTGGAACTCACGGTAGTTTGTTCTACCTCCCAAGTGCTGGAATTAGAGGGGTGGGTGTGCCACCATGACCAGCTCTCTTTATTTTTGTTTGTCCTTTTTGGTATTGTTTGTGCTTGGTCTTCCTTTTTTAAGAACAGTGAGTAGAATCAGAGACCACAGACGGAGGAGGACCATCTGCCTACAAGCTTGCCGAGTATTAAGTACTTCCTCTCGGAAAGCAGACGTTTATCATGGACTAAAGACAGAGGCTTTACCTCAACATAGACTACAGTCCTGCAGGCCAATACATAGCTCTCACATTGGCTTGAAGCGTCCAACGACCTTAGCAAAGTACAAATGTTTCTGAGGTAGCGTTAACTTTCGACTGTTTAGACTGAATGTATAATGTGAGGAAATATGAATAATTCTCATGTTTAGGAAATAATTCAATGGGTACTTTATTTTTTTATTAATTTTAGTCTGCAAAACAGTGGGCTTGACTATGATGTTTTCATGAACACATGCCCCTTGCTCATAGTTTCCCCTCATTAGCTGCCCCCACCCCTCTTCCCTTCCCTTAACCGATTCCTCTCCTTTCCCCTGAAAAGTCCCCTCTGCTTTTATGTCACACACATAGGCATTTATAAGCTCTTCTGTACAGACCCGTACTGAACCAATGAACCTATGATAATAACAGCTCTTAGTATACACACACTCTGTCCCGTAACGTGATTCTTGTGGCCCCCATGGTCTTCTAGCCTCCATGCTTCTGGGTAAGATCAGTATACAAAGTTAGAGATAAAGAAAAATTTTGAAGCTGGAAAAAAATTAAGAGAAATGAAGATAAATAAAACTCAGGCTAACCGAATTTCTTTCACATTTTCCTCAAGGTCTTTTCACTCCATCTTTAAGACGATCTCAATTTGTCAGAGATAAAACACATTCCTCTGATTAAAAAATAAATAAAGAATTAGAAATTGGCTCACAGAGATGACAGACAGAACTGCTGCAATGAAAATGTTTTATGCTGGAATTCTGTATCGTAAGAAAACCAGTTGTCAGGAGCACACATGGCCAGTCACTTATATAGCAGAGGTCTGCCTGGTCTGGACCGGGAGAGGGAGGCAATGACTGGAATGTAGATAAATAAAATAATTTTTAAAAAACAAATAAAAAGGAAAATATAACCAAGAAGAAGGAAGAGGAGGAGGAAGGAGAAGGAGAGGAGGAAGAAGAAGAAAAGAAAACCGGTTGTAAAGTAAAACGGGAGCAGAAAACACCACCCCTCATTGTCTGCACAGAGACAGACCATTATTAGAGTCCAGGCACTGGTGACACTTTTGTTGCTGCTGCAGCCTTCTGCCAACACTGCTGTTTTCAAGACAGGGTATCTCTATGTAGCCCTGGCTGTCCTAAAACGCATTCTGTAAACCAGGTTGGCCTCAAACTCAGAGATCTGCCTGCCTCTGCCTCCCAAGTGCTGGGATTAAAGGCACGAACCATCACTATCCAGTTAAATACCTTTTTTAAACTCTATGAATACTATTACTAAATTGTAGATAACTGCATAGAAAACAATGTGGTTGTAATGTAACCTGAACTGCCCACTTGAATACAAGACACAGACAGTAAATAATGCAACTTTGATGGTGGTGGTCTATGACTCACACGCTGCCTCTTGGAATTGCCTCTCAAGAGTTCACAAAACGCACTTCCCAGCTTGAACCCGAGTCCCGTGTAAATGTCATGATGCACTTAGCTGCTATAGAGAGACGGGGCAGGCGGGGGTTACACACGTAGACAGCTGAGTACCACAGCCCTTCATTTGGCTTGCAGAGACCACATCATAGGAAAGCTATGTAGAGTCACTTGCTTGTCATGCCTTCGGCACACCAGGATAGTCTCGGTTATCCTAGAAGGAAGAATGCTGTATCTTCCATGTCCAGGCAGCTGAGAAGGACCAAAACATTGAATATCAAAAAAACACTAAAGCTATTTTTTTGCTAAAATAACTAAACTAAAATCTAATTTTAAATTGCTAACGTTTGTAGCCATAACTTTTTAAAAAGGCATTGGGTTCTTCAATATGTATTATTTCTGTACAGTATATTTATATATTTGCTCTAGGATTCATGTAGCCTTTCTCTGGAAGGTAGATGAAGGGGGTGGCAGACTTCCAGACCATGAATTTCTCAGGCAGATATGGGAAAAGTAAAGTTGGGGGAATGAGGATATGAACATGGATTTTCTGAAACACCTGTCTCCTTCTCTGTACTCAAATCCCCATGTACCCCCGGGCAGGTGAAGGCTACCCATGAGGAGATTAAACAAAATAATAACTTAGATTCTCAAAAATACCTCAAAATATTCATTTAATTCTATGGAATCAATCTCTCCTTCCCCTCTCCCTCTCCCTCTTTCCCTCCTCTCCCCCTCCCCTCCCTCTCCCTCTTCCTCTGTATGCCTGTCTGTCTGCCTGCCTGCCTACCTGACTTCCTCTGGTGCTCAATTAGAAATACAGAATTAAAAAATTATGGCACAAAAGCATCTTCAGAAAGCTTGAAAGTTTTCTTCAGATCTGTGCTACTCTTCTAAAAATCCGATTGCATCAGTGTTTCCATTAAATAACTCTGAGGAAACCACAGAATACAATGTCCTTTACTGGCACCCACCCTGCTCTTGCCGTTGCTCCAGGGAGCATCCCCATGCCACGATGCTGGGGGTCCACTCTGCCAGCAGCACAGTTTGATTCTGCCCCGTTTCTTCAAACTTGAACCGTGGTTTGGGGATAATTGCTCATATTACTAAAGATTCTTCAGTTTGTAAAGTATTCATGGGTGTCCCTTAATTTTTAGCTTGGTCAGTGTGTATCTAAAATCTCATTTGCTTGACAAACTCACATATGCTCTGCTTTTCAAACAGAAGAGACACGTGCGTGCTCTTAAAAGCTGCCCCTCTACTTTTCCAGCTCTTATTTTCCTTTTGACGTTTCACACATATCAAAGAAAGAAATGCCCTCAGAGCAGTCAGGGAAATAAACAGACTAGAAATCATACTCCTCTTTTTTGTGGCTGAAGCGTGGGAATGACAAATAAGCCTATTATGGGACTAAGGACAAAGGACTCTCTCTATATTCCAGGCGAAGGCCAATGACCACTACAGTGACCCTTATTGACCCCAACTAACAATGCTCTGTATTCTTTGTGTGGTCCCTAGATGTCGATGAGTGCTTGGAGCAGAATGTACGCTGTGGGCCGAATCGCATGTGTTTCAACATGAGAGGAAGCTATCAGTGCATCGACACACCCTGTCCACCCAACTACCAACGAGATCCTGTTTTGGGGTATGTTTCTCCTTCTTCTCCCAGACATGCTTCTGGAAACCCTGCCTTTGACCAACATAACCTTATTAACAGTCATGCCTAACTCATAGAACGTCAGTAGCCCTGGGGGGATACGTGCTGATCATGTGTTCCTTCTTCTATGAATGGACAAGAGATAAACTCATTAGGCAGCTGCCACTGTCAACCAAACCATCACTCATGATTGCCAAGCCTTCCTGGATGAGGCTTCCATTATGGAGTCCAAAGCGTAGCATCCAGGGCTCTCCTACACAGCAAGTGTTCTATGGGATACAGAGCCAACCTTTCTTTCTTTAAAAGTTCCTCATTTCTATTTGTACTGTCTCAAGCTGATAAGTCTTGTAAGCAGGTAGACTGAAGTCCCTCTTCTGTTCCTGTGGTGACTCACCATGCATCCAGAGAAGGAGAGAAAGAAGGATGAGTCAATAGTCTGACCATAGGTGGTGTCTTGCTCACATTTCCTGGTGCCTGACAGTCTTCTTGCTTCTGGAAAAACTATTCTAGTTTTTCCCACCCTGTCTAGGTACCAAGGATTCTGGATGTTTGAAAACAAGTGATAATGTTTATCTTTGGTGTCCCTGTTCATCACCAACTGCTCACTGGACTCACACTTTATTTTCCTCTTGGTAATGCCTCCTTAATGTAGCATGGTCGAGTGTGTATTGTCAAGGACCTACCATAAACCTGCTTGTGATGAATCTTGTAAGGATGGAAACAGGAAGAGGGATTTAAATTATGGAGACTTATAAAGTATCTAAAAATGATTTGACTAAAGAATCTATATTTTCATAAAATAGTCCTTTGCGGAGTTTTTTTCCCCCATCTAGATCTCTAGAAAAAATAATTTAACTGTCATTATGATTTAGTGTGGGCTCTGAGAGTGGGAAATCCTTTTAAATGTAAAATAATATAAAGAAAAGTTTAAAAGGAAGTCATCCCCTAGAAATCCCAAGTAGCCTTTATTCTGAAAAGAATAAACGAAATAGCTGTATAGCCTATGTTAACCTTCAACCAGCATTAGGATGTTCTAATGTCGCTTATTGTCCTCTTTCTGGGAAGTATTATTTTCCAAGATACATATGATGCATTTGTTTCTGAAACTGACTTTTTCATTTTAACAACAGCTCTCTTAGGAGTGTTCAGGAGCTGTGAAGCACAAGGCCAGCATCCAATGCTAGCACCCCACCAAAAGAGAAATAAAGCATTAATGTATTCTTGCTTACTTCAGGAACTCCAATCTTCTGATTTTAGTAGAGCAAGAATATTGATACTTGACTGTAGACCAGTTTTTGGTTTTGTTTGTTTGTTTGTTTGTTGTTTGTTTGTTTGTTTGTTTTGCTCCCCGGTATCTCTTTTGAGCCAGTGATTTAGGACATGGGGAGAGCCACATTTGTAGGTTAACAAATGACTAAGAGTCACCGTGGGTCATGATCACTTGTATTGTAGCCTATCTTGTTCCAGGGTGTGTAACTCTGTGCATCTCATTTATTATTTAACCTTAGGTTCTGCCTCAAGAACTGCCCACCCAATGACTTGGAATGCACCTTGAGCCCCTATGCCTTGGAATATAAACTTGTCTCCCTCCCATTTGGAATAGCTGCCAATCAAGATTTAATCCGGCTGGTTGCATACACACAGGATGGAGTGATGCATCCCAGGACAACTTTCCTCATGGTAGATGAGGAACCAGCTGTCCCTTTTGCCTTAAGGGATGAAAACCTGAAAGGAGTCGTGTACACTACACGTCCACTACGAGAGGCAGAGACCTACCGCATGAAGGTGCGGGCTTTATCCTACAGTGCCAACGGGACCATTGAGTATCAGACTACATTCATAGTTTATATAGCTGTGTCTGCCTATCCATACTAGGAAGTACTCCAGAATTGAGTCCAAATATTTAAACTGCATTGATCTAGCAATCAAGGACCTCTACAGTTTACTATCTCTTGAACAGTTGCAATCTTGGCAACTTGAAAATGGTGCTGTGCTGTTATGTATGTGTTCCTTGGTACTGCTGAAGTATCTGTATGATCCCACTGTGGTCATGTATCTTTTAGTACGTTCTAGAAGAGTCCTTTCTTATTGTCTTTATTTATTACACTGGAGCAGTTACTTCCCAAGGATTATTCTGATCAGCTCACAGGACATGTCAGTGATATTGTATAGTAGCATAGTAGCTAAGATCATTTTCTTGGAAACAATATAGAACAAAACAAAACAAAAAACTAGTTCAAATACTTTTTGAACATTTTGGCTATTCTTAAAATGGTAAAAACCAGCTATTATGTGTTTTGATAAAAGCTTATGCCATATTATACATTTTTTAAAATATTGAAATAACACTTATATCTTTCATTTTAAGGTTAAAAATAAGAAACATCACTTTTCTGAAATATAGTGCAGATACAAGAAAGTTTGCTTGATCCGAAATGGATCTTATCTTTATTAAATACTCAAGATACATTACCTGAGGTTCTGCGAAATCATGTGAACTTTGTACTATGTTATCAGAAAATTACTTTCCCTTTAAAGAATTGCCCATGGCCTAGGCCTTTGACATTTTGGTATTCACTCAGCTCCATAACTTTTACATTCCATATCTATCTGTCAAATAAAATTATTTTAATACATAACAATAGAACAGATTTCTTGATTATTGTACTCATGTATGTTCAAGTAACGTGTTAAACGTCAATACACTGTACATGGTGGTAACAGACTCTGTAAGCAATTGTCAAGATGTATTCTATTTTTATGAAATGTATATATTACCTTAGTGTGTATTTTCCATATAATATCTTGATGGACTCTTTTATAAAATTATTTTATAAAAAAATTACAGTAAAATAAGCCTAAATAAAATTTTCACCTTTTTCTTAATAACCTAAAATGTGTTTCCTTGTAGATTATATTAGTTCCTTTTCTGTTGCTTTGATAGATGTTCAGAAGAAAAAATTAGGAGAGAATGGTCTTGCTTTGGCTTACAGCTCTCTAAGGACAAAGTTCATAATGGCAAGGGAAATGTGATGTGACAGAAGTCATGGAAGCTAGTTGATCACATCGTATCCACACTCAGGAAGCAGAGAGAATAATCTGGGTCAGACCATAGAACCTCAGATTCCTTCTTGGTGGCTGGTGCTACCTACAGGTGCTGAGGGTGTCGGGAAGATGACAGTTTTAGAGTGTTAGAAGTGGGTTCATTGGCTTCTGTGGGTGCTAGGGTAGTCAGGCAAGGGAGAAGCAGTAAAGAAAGGATCTGGCCTCCTAGAGTGCAGAACCTCAAGACCAAACCCAGCTTCACTTCATGTGGGCTAGAAGTCACAGGGAGATTCTAATATTAGGGCATCTTAGCTCAGGGCTCAGATATTACAGCTGACAGTGACGGTGATGTCATGTGATGATTTAGTGAGGATTTTTTGACTCTGGGAAGAGGCTAGACAGCTGCATAACCTTATCAAACAGCATCACCAAGTAGGAGCCAAGTGTTCAAACACAGCACATTTCATATTTGAACCACAACACAGCTATTATAGACACTGCAGTTCTAGGAGTAAACATAAATGTATAGGCGTCATGACAGCCCAAGATACATGACCATACCATGCACCCTTCAAAGGATGAGGCACATAGACCACTTGTGCAACCTTGAAGAACTCATCCTTTTGTACTTTATGACTATGAATAAAAGTTCTCACGACCTTAGTTTCTTCATCTATCTATACAGTCTTCTAATATCTCATCTAATCAATAAGTCCCTTAAAGAAATATAGGAAAACAATAACAGTGGAGGAAATGAACAAAACAGTTCAAGACCTGAAAGTGGGAAGAGAATCAATTTTTAAAAATTCAAACCGAAGGACATCTGGAAATGAAAATGTTTAGAACTCCACCATCAGGCCTCTATTTTGCTAGCAAGCCTCACTAACAGAATACAAGAGACAAAAGAGAAAATCTCAGACATTGAAGATACAATTGAAGAAATGGATACCTCAGTAGAGAAAATATTAATCTACAAGAATACTGGCATAGATCATCCAGGAAATCAAGGACACTATGAAAAGCCCAAATCTAAGAATAAGAATAGGGGAAGGAAAAGAAACTCAAGTTGAAGACTCAGAAAATATTTTCCAAAAAATTCATAAAAAGAAATTTCCCTAACCTAAAGAAACAGATACCTATCAAGGTACAAGAAACATTTTAAAAACACACCAAAAAGAGGTTGGATCAGGAAAGCAAGTCTCTCAGCTCATGATAATCAAAACATTAAACAAAATAAAGCAAGAATATTATACACTGCAAGGAAAAAAGACAAAGTAACATATAATGACAGACCTTTAGAATAATGCATGACTTCTTAATGTAGACTCTAATAGCCAGAAGCGCCTAAAGAGATGTTAAAAAGACTTTAAGAGACCAGAGATGCCAGCCCAAACTACAGTACCCAGCAAAACTTAACAAACACAAGAGCTGGAGAAAATAAGACATTTCATAATAAAATCAAATTTAAGTTACCTTTCTTCAAATCCAACCACACTGAAGGTGATAGAAGGAAAACTCAAACCTGAAGAGGTTAACCACACCCAAGAAAACACAGGAAATAAACTATTCCAGACCAGCAAATCAAGAAGGAAAACATACATGCACACGCGCACATACACACACCACAGTAACAAAACAGTATTCAAAAGACACTACTCATTAATACTTCTCATCATTAATGGTCTCGGTTCCACCATAAAAAGACACAGAATGGATGCAAGACCAGAATCCTTCCTTCTGCTCTATCCAAGAAACACATCTAACATTAAGAATAGACATCATGGTATTCCAAGCAAATGAACCTAAGAGGAAAGCTGATGTAGCCATTTTAATATCTGACAAAACAGACCTCAAATGAAACTAATCAGAAGAAATAAGGAAGGATGCATCATACCCATCAAAGAAAAAAATCCACCAATAGGACACTGCAGTTTTTAACACCCATGCTTACATGTGGATATTAGCTGTTTAGTCGATGATTCCCAAGCTACAATCTGTAAAACCATAGAAATTAGGTACAAAGTGAGGTACTAAAGGATACAGATAGATATTCTTTAGGAAAGGGAAATAGAATAGATAGTGATGAGTGGATGGGTCAGAGTTGGAGTGGAAAGATCAAGTGGGAAAAAAAGAGAGGAGAGGAGGATGAGAGAGGGAACAGGAGGAAAGACAGCTAAAATGAAGGGCCATTTTATGAGTAGTACAGAAACCCTATTTAGTAGAAGCTTCGTGTGTGTGTGTATGTGTGTGTGTGTGTGTGTGTGTGTGTGTGTGTGTGTGATCTAAATGAAACTGCCAAATAATAGGAGAGAAAAAGCCTCAACTAGGCATCCCTTGTCACCAAATGAAGTTTTCACTATTAGGATTGGGTTACATCTAGTTAAGTTGTTGGCCAAAGGCATCCCAAGAAAACACCCCCAACAAACCAGGTTGTTGTCAAGACTAGAGGTTGCTCTCTACAAACTGGCAGCAAGGTGCTGTTGCTGAAGACAGCACCTACACGACTCACTGAACATGGAGAATCCAAGCTGGGGCCTACAAAGAACCTTCGCCCCTGTGTGCTAGCATCTTTGATACAGGAGAGTACATACTATACAAGGAAAAACGTAAACACCATCCCAGCTACAAACCCTTTCATCCACCATGGTGTCCTGCCTTACTAGTAAAATGGTGCCACAAAGCTTGTGGGAGAAACTAACCAATATCTAATTTGACTTAATGCCCACTCCACAAGATGGAAGCCATACGTGATGTGTGACCAAGAACCTGAGACTAGATACTCCAACAACCTAAGGTAAAACCAAATACTACTGTTCTGCTAATGACTGTATGGATAAAATTATTCCTGCTGACATTCTGCTGTACTCATAGATCTATGAGTATGATGGTATTTTAGGTACCATCAGAGAAACTTCCTCCTGCAGCAAATAAGAGCAAATACAGGGACCCACAAGCCACACATTATTCAGAGAATGAGAATGTGAAGCATTCTGCCATAAATTTTAATAGTATCTTTTATTCATGTAATATAATTGTTGTCTCAGAGGATTCTTGCCTCCATCTGCAAATCCAGGCCTATTTCTGGAAGTTTCTACTCTCCATACAATATAATCTAGGCCTAGAATGTTCTCAGTCTTTGAGACTTGCTACTGAATAAGCTCACCCTTTCTAATTCTTTCTGAACTCTGTTTGGCTAGTTCAACTCAGCTGTTCTGGCTCCAATCCCTCACCAAGCTGAGTCATTCTATCTGGCTTCTCTCTCAGCCTCTTCTGAATTGTTATGCTTGGCTTCATACTAACTTTGGAATATATTCTAATCTTCTAGCTCCCTCTCATTCTCTGGCTCACTCTCTCTTCAACCTGTCTCTGTAAAACTCTCCAGTTAAAACTCCCTTTTTCTCTTTGTCTGCCTGCTCTCTCTCTCTCTCTCTCTCTCTCTCTCTCTCTCTCTCTCTCTCTCTCTCTATTGAGTATTTCTTATTTACATTTTGAATGTTATTCCCTTTCCCGGTTTCCGGGCAAACATCCCCCTAATCCCTCCCCCTCCCCTTCTCTATAGATGTTCCCCTCCCCATCCTCCCCCCATTGCCGCCCTCCCCCCAACAGTCTAGTTCACTGGGGGTTCAGTCTTAGCAGGACCCAGGGCTTCCCCTTCCACTGGTGCTTTTACTAGAATATTCATTGCTACCTATGAGGTGAGAGTCCAGGGTCAGTCCATGTATAGTCTTTAGGTAGTGGCTTAGTCCCTGGAAGCTCTGGTTGGTTGGCATTGTTGTACATATGAGGTCTTGAGCCCCTTCAAGCTCTTCCAGTTCTTTCTCTGATTCCTTCAACGGGGGGTCCTATTCTCGTTTCAGTGGTTTGCTGCTGGCATTCGCCTCTGTATTTGCTGTATTCTGGCTGTGTCTCTCAGGAGCGATCTACATCCGGCTCCTGTCGGCCTGCACTTCTTTGCTTCATCCATCTTGTCTAATGGGGTGGCTGTATATGCGTGGGCCACTCTTAAGTAGCCTCATTTTCCTCTCTCTTCTCATGAGAGTTGGGCACATCCTATTCTGTCAAATCTTTCCCTGATTCTTCACTTTATCTGCCACTCAATCGCACATCACTTTCAAAAATATGTGCTTCCTTCTACAAACTAACTTTATTGTTTGGGATTAAAGGTGCATACTAAGGGCATTTCTGTATTTGAGCCAAAGGAATTAAAGTTGTGGGCTAAGGGTGAGCCACAGCACAACTCGAACAGGTTTTTTTCCCAGTAAACAACACAACTGGAGGCTGACAATGTGATCAAATATCCCGCAACACTAAATAGAATGTCTCTATCAAATCCACATCCCCACCAGGGCTCAGAAAACCCTGCTAAAGAAAAGCTGGAAAGAGGGAATTGAGGTCACCAAGAAAACAAAATCCTTAGAGTCAGCAGAATTGATTGAATAGGATCTCAGGAGACTGGAGCAGCATGCATGTAGAGCCTGAAGGGCCTGCATCTGATGAGGTTCTAGAGCTAAAGGAGAAGTGGGCACATATACCTACCCAGAAGCAATCTTCAACTGATACCCACTCGCTAATGAAAGTTTGATTTTCCCCAAGATTCTCACCAGAAAAAAACAAACTACTTCAAGGGTAGGTTGCATGCCCAGCACTAGAACCAACAGAAAAATTATCTTTGGAGATTCCTAGTCTCATAATGTTGTGTCAGGTTGTTTTGTCTTTTATCTTATTTTTATTTTATGTATGTTTTGTGATGTGTTTATATGTATTTATGAGACAAAACACTTGATCATGGCAACTTAAGGGAGAAAACCCTTAAATGATGGCCAACTGTTCAAGTCCTAAGTCTACACTCAGTTGCTGAGTTCTGAAGGTTGGCAATGCCCACACTCAGAAGGCTCCACTACAATAACCAACACTAATACCGAATCCAGAGAAAACATCATAGCTGCAGGCAGGACTGTTTTATTATTTTTAGATACAGGGCCTGTCCATTCAGCTTTGATTGCATGATTTAAGATCAATGGTACCATCTTCCATCTGTGTTGTAGTAGTTGGCATTATTTCCAAACCCCAGAAAACCAGCCACTCTACTCATCTTTAGAACACAAATTCTCACTTTCTTCTTTTTGGTTATTGCCATCTATCTAGATCTACTTATGGTACAAGGCATCTAGGTCTTTAAGCAGCCCAAGTCAATCTCATAGTCCAGGATACTAAACAATGACCAAACACCATAACTTATCGAAGTTACCCTAAAAATATCTGCCATTTTTCTTCAACCCTCCCAAAACCCTATCTCTATCAGGATATTCTATGGCCTTCAGAAATCTATTTACATTCAAGCATCATAATTACTGTATGGATATGAACTGCAATTTCCCACCATGGTGTTTTGACAAAGTATCTTGAAGTTCAAGGCCTTGAAATATGGTCTCAGATGCCGAGATTTTTGACCTTGTTAGCATATTCATCCTTGAAAATCACCCACTGGACTCAGATTATGAGTACATATAAGTTGTCTCTTCAGATATCTCACTAGCACTAGCTTATGTCCTCTGAAGGGACTGAAAAGTTGAAACTTGACATCACTAGTGGAATTTAGCTCTACTTTTTTATGCAGAAACTTGAGGTTTTTTAATCAGGAGTAGGTCAATTAAGAAAAAAAGATAATGTAAGTAATTGTTTATGAGAAAAGTCTCAAGACTTAGGACATTCTAAGTTGTCATGAAAGATTAAGCTGTCTTTCCTGTCAAGGAAGACAGAGTTCCTGGTGATTGGATGCACTGGATCCTTTGTGATGTTTATTGTACGTTTTCAGTTTTCCATGCAGTGGTATCACCCACTTTCCGTGGTCATTTGCCACTCTTTTCACCTATTGCTACATTCTTCTTTCCACTCTGACCCTCCTTTGAGCTTTATTTAACTCCAACCTCCCCATAATCCTCCTTGATTTTATTTTAAACAATGAACCACTTTCCACCTCTGAATGCACACAGCCCTCCTCTATACTTGCCCTGAAGTACTTTTCTTCTGCTTTGCAAGATGGCTCTTTAGCACACGCACTCATCTTGTTCCTCTATACTGGATAAAAGAGTGGTGATTCAGGCTATATTTTTCCCTCAGAGATTCCACTTAACATGCACTTTTGAAGATGGAGGGTGATTCTGCTCCATCAGTTTGACCCACAGATTAATAATGCCTTATTCTCTGGAGTAGAAATATATTACACAATAAATTTATAGGGGTGAGTTGGAACTTGGCATACATGGATATATACAAATTAGGTCAAGAAAATAAGACCCCGTTCCTGGTTGCTGCCACCGCGAAGAGCTCTTGGGCAGCACCCCGCGAGCAAACTTGAGCCTCGGGACCACAGGTAAGACCAACTTTTCTGCTGCAAGAGACCTGCCTGGTGAGATCGGGACACACAGGGGCAGAATTCCTCTAGGACCGGGCACCTCCTGTGTTTACTGGGAGTCCCACACCCGCGGATCCCGGCCCGCAGCAGCTCTCTGCTCCCAGAAACCGTGGGAGAGAGACCCCACTGCCTGGTCAGGTGGGCACTCCTGAGGCTGCAGAGCG